>NW_027590820.1:0-166000 GCF_964213995.1 Mustelus asterias
AAGGGGGGTATGGGGGGAGAATGGGGAAAGGGGGGTGTGGGGGGGAGAGGGAAAGTGGGGTGTGCGGGGAGAGGGAAAGGGGGGTGTGGGGGGAGCGGGAAAGGGGGGTATGGGGGAGGAGAGGGAAACGGGGGTGTGGGGGGAGAATGGGGAAAGGGGGGTGTGGGGGGGAGAGGGGAAAGGGCGGTGTGGAGGGAGAGGGAAAGGGGGGTGTGGGGGGAGAGGGGGAAAGGGGGGTGTGGGGGGGAGAGGGAAAGGGGGGTGTGGGGTGTGAGGGAAAGGGGGGTGTGGGTGTGAGGGAAAGGGGGGTGTGGGGGGAGAGGGAAAGGGGGGTGTGGGGGGAGAGGGGGAAAGGGGGGTGTGGGGTGTGAGGGAAAGGGGGGTGTGGGTGTGAGGGAAAGTGGGGTGTGTGGGGAGAGGGAAAGAGGGGGGGGAGAGGGAAAGGGGGGTGTGCGGGGAGAGGGAAAGGGGGGTGTGGGGTGAGAGGGAAAGGGGGGTGTGGGTGAGGAGAGGGAAACGGGGGTGTGGGGGGAGAATGGGGAAAGGGGGGTGTGGGGGGGAGAGGCAAAGGGCGGTGTGGGGGGAGAGGGAAAGGGGGGTGTGGGGGGAGAGGGGGAAAGGGGGGTGTGGGGGGGAGAGGGAAAGGGGGTGTGGGGTGTGAGGGAAAGGGGGGTGTGGGGGGAGAGGGAAAGGGGGGGTGTGGGGGGGAGAGGGAAAGGGGGGGGTGTGGGGGGAGAGGGAAAGGGGGGTGTGGGGGGGAGAGGGAAAGGGGGGTGGGGGGAGAGGGAAAGGGGGGTGTGGCGGGAGAATGGGGAAAGGGGAGTGTGGGGGGGAGAGGGAAAGGGGGTGTGGGGGGATAGGGAAAGGGGGTGTGGGGGGGAGAATGGGGAAAGGGATTGTGAGGGGAGAGGGAAAGGGGGCTGTGGGGGGGGAGAGGGGAAAGGGGGGGTGTGGGGGGAGAGGGAAAGGGGGGTGGGGTGGGAGAGGAAAGGTGGGTGTGGGGGGAGAGGGAAAGGGGGGGTGTGGGGGCAGAATTGGGAAAGGGGGGTGTGCGGGGAGAGGGAAAGGGGGGTGTGGGGGGGAGAGGGAAAGGGGGGGTGTGGGGGGAGAGGGAAAGGGGGGTGTGGGGGGAGAATGGGGAAAGGGGGGTGTGGGGGGGAGAGGGAACGGGGGGTTGCGGGAGAATGGGGAAAGGGGGGTGTGGGGGGGAGAGGGAATGGGGGGTGTGGGGGGAGAGGAAAAGGGGGATGTGCGGGTGAGAGGGAAAGGAGGGTGTGGGGGGGAGAGGGAAAGGGGGGTGTGGGGGGGAGAGGGAAAGGAGGGTGTGGGGGGGAGTGGGAAAGGGGGGTGTGCGGGGAGAGGGAAAGGGGGGTGTGGGGGGGAGAGGGAAAGGGGGGTGTGGGGGGGAGAGGGAAAGGGGGGTGTGGGGGGAGAATGGGGGAAAGTGGGGTGTGGGGGGGAGAGGGAACGGGGGGTTGCGGGAGAATGGGGAAAGGGGGGTGTGGGGGGGAGAGGGAATGGGGGGTGTGGGGGTGGGAGGGAAAGGGGGGTGTGGGGGTGAGAGGGAAAGGGGGGTGTGGGGGGGAGAGGGAAAGGGGGGTGTGGGGTGTGAAGGAAAGTGGGTGTGGGGGTGAGAGGCATCGGGGTGTGTGGGTGGGGGGAGAGGGAAAGGGGGGTGTGGGGGTGAGAGGGAAAGGGTGGTGTGGGGGGAGAGGGAAAGGGAGGTGTGGGGGGAGAGGGAAAGGGGGGTGTGGGGGGAGAGGGAAAGGGGGGTGTGGGGGGAGAGGGAAAGGGGGGTGTGGGGGGAGAGGGAAAGGGGGGTGTGGGGGTGATTCCTCATCTGATGTGTTTTCCAGGATTAATTCAGACTGGACGGGTTTCCAATTCGACCCAAAGTGGACAGAGATAGAATCTGCAATCCCTTCCTGCACCCAATTATCAGAGCCCACCCCGGATTGAACACCTCTCTGACTGGACAGCTGGTGGAGTTGGAAGTCAATTCAGGATTTTTCTATTTAACTTCCCCTCTCCAGATTTCCTCCCCATTCTGACTCTCCCCCGCAGCTTTTCTGCTTCTAATTTACAGATTATATCCTCTGTCCGTCTCTTTTTTCCTTTCTTCTCTCCCTCTCTCTTTGCCTTCTCCTTTGCTTCCCTATCTATCTCTTCCTAAACTCTTCTTCTCTCCGACCAGCTTTATTCCCTCTATCTGGATTTCTCTCTTATCCAGTGCGTTTCCATTCTTCATTCTCATTATAACTTTACCCCATATCTCCCTATCGCTCTCCAATTGTTCTCTCTCTCCTCCTGTTTCTCCCCATATCTCTCTATCTCACCCCAGTATTGCTCTCTCCATCTCGCTTTCTCCCCATTCCTGTTCACCTCCCTCTAGAATCTCTCCCTCTCCCTTTCCAGCTTTCTTTGTGGGGATTTTAAGCACAGCATGATCCCATGGGCAGCACTGTGACCATATCCAGAGAGGACAAAGTGGGGGTGGGGGGAGACATGTCATTCCCCCAGCCTCGCGCTTGGTGTAATCCTCCACCCAGCTCCATGTGAATTCTGAGTTTGGATACATATCCCCTCAGTGACAGAAAGAGATAAACTCCCCTCTTTAAACTGGGGACAAGCTGTGTCCATTCCTTTGGTAGACTTTGTAAAATGAGCCTCCCAGTAGTTATTTATGAATAAATGAATCGATCTATTGATTGATTTGTGTAAATAAGGAATCTCAGGGCTCTGACTGAGGCTATTCTCCAGAGACAGGAAGCTGGGCACTGACTCCTAACTGGAGACCCCCAGATAAGGTGGTTCTTCCCACCCCCTCACAGCAATATTGTTTGTGGTTATTGGCAGTGTGGCTCAGAAATATTGCATCGCTCCTTTCAACACAGTGCACATGAAAGAGAGGGAAAGAAGCAGAGATATGGACAGAAATAGGAAGTTAGAAGGAGGGATGGAGTAAGAGGTGGTGAGTGTGGTTGCAAAGACCTGGCCCTAGATAAGAACATCCATCTTTACAATGAGAGAGCGAGACAGTGGCAGGAGGAGAAAAGAGAAGGAGGGAGTGGAGCAGAGACAGAGGGAGGCCCGAGGGGAGTGGAAGGTCAAAGCAGAGGTGGTGATGGAGGGACAGCATTTGAGAAAGAGGGACAGGATGTGAGAGTCTCCAGTGTGTGGTCACTAGCTGCAGCTCCACTCAAACCCTGTCAGATAGTCTGGGAGGATTTTTAAAGTGTCCTGAAGGAATCAGGAGCCACTTCCCAAACTGAAAGAGGGAGTTGAGCGGCTTCTAGAGACTGAGAGGGGACAGGGGGTGGGCAGGATGGAGCAGGGCTGGCATTTTAATTCAGGTTTAGAAGATTCTCTCTGTGGAACTCTCTCTCTCTCCAATTGAATGTTTCTGTCTGATTGGAATAAATTGAGGGAAGGAAAGAGTGAGAGAGAATGAGGAGAACCAAGAATGAGAGGTTATAGAACAATAGAATCATACAGGGTTCTGAAGACTGTGGAGGAACAGAGAGATTTTGGGGTCGATATCCACAGATCTCTAAAGGTTGCCACTCAAGTAGATAGAGCTGTGAAGAAGGCCTGTAGTGGGTTAGCTTTTATTAACAGGGGGTTGGAGTTTAAGAGCCGTGGGGTTATGCTGCAACTGTACAGGACCTTGGTGTGACAACTTTTGGAATATTGTGTGCAGTTCTGGTCATCTCACTATAAGAAGGATGTGGAAGCCCTGGAAAGAGTGCAGAGGAGATTTACCAGGATGCTGCCTGGTTTGCAGGGTAGGTCTTATGAGGAAAGGTTGAGGGAGCTGGGGCTGTTCTCTCTGGAGCGGACGAGGCTGAGGGGAGACTTAATTGATGTTTATAAAATGATGAGGGGGATAGGTAGAGTGAACGTTCAAAGACTATTTAATCGGGTGGATGGAGCTATTACAAGGGGGCATATCTTTTGTGTTCGTGGTGGGAGATACAGGAAGGATATCAGAGGTAGGTTCTTTACGCAGAGAGAGGTTGGGGTGTGGAATGGATTGCCTGCAGTGATAGTGGAGTCAGACACTTTAGGAACATTTAAGCGGTTATTGGATGGGCACATGGAGCACACCAGGATGATAGGGAGTGGGATAGCTTGATCTTGGTTTCTGATAAAGCTCGGCACAACATCGTGGGCCGAAGGGCCTGTTCTGTGTTGTACTGTTCTATGTTCTATGTTCTATACAGTGCAGAAGAGGCCCTTCGGCCCATCGAGTCTGCACTGTCACATTAGAAATACTTGAAATCCCACCTAACCCCATCTGTCAGCACTTGGCCCAGAGCCCTGAATGTTATGTTGTGCCAAGTGCTCATCCAGATACCTTTTAAAGGATGTGAGGCAACCCACCTCCACCATCCTCCCGGACAGCGCATTCCAGACCCTCACCACCCTCTGGTGAAAAATTATTTCCTCACACGGCTGCCCCAAAACCTCCTTACCCCCACCGTGAACCTATGTCCCCTCGTGACTGACCCTTCAGATATGTGGAACAGTTGCTCGTTATCCACTCTGTCCATGGCCCTCATAATCTTGTCTACCTCGATCCGGTCGCCCCTCAGTCTTCTCTGCTAAAATGTTAAAACCCCAAGCCCACGCAACCTCTTTTCATAACGTTGATCTTCCATCCAAGGCAGCATCTTGGTGAATCTCCTCTGCACACCCATCTCGCGCAAATACATCCTTCCTATAATGTGGTGATCAGAACTGCACACAGTACTCCAGCTGGGGCCTCACCAAAGATCGAGACAATTCCAACATTACTTCCCTGCCTTTGTCATCTATGCCTCGAACGATAAAGGCAAGTGTCCCATATGGAATTTTCACCACCCTACCAACATGCCCTTCTGCTTTCAAAGATCTGTGGTCAAATACGCCAAGGTCACATTCTACCATAGATCTTCCGAAAGTCCGAACATTCATTGAGTACTTCCTTGTCAAATTACTCCTTCCAAAGTGTATCAGCTCATACTTTTCAGGGTTACATTCTATTAAACGGTGTAAAACACACTCCACACTGCGAACTGCACCTTGTGCGATCTTGCTGCAGATCTTGCTTTAAAGGTTGTCTCAGTGTTAAGAGAGAGTTTCATCTTTCCAGGGAAGTGAAGGGAATTCTCCAGACTTGGGACAATGCACACACACAGAGTGGAAGGTGTGTGGGGCTTTTTGTTGGGTGCTTTGGGGGAAGGGGCTCACAGCAGGTGTGAGGATGGAGACAGGGGTAGGGCTGTGTCTCATTTGATTAGATTCGCAGTGCAGCGGCTGTGGGATCTTGTTGTGCATGCACTGTCCTGGGCCATTTGTCTGCCTTGTAACAATGAACATCCTCTTTGAAAATCGCTCACTGACTGCAAAGAAGGTTCCAAGGCCTTGAATATAAAAAAGCTTCAACTTGAACAATGGGACTGAGGGAGTTCATGATCACTTTCTGCAGAGGACTGAGGGGACATTCAGCCAATATCACATTGCTGCCTGTGGGATCTTACTGTGCGACCAATATTCAAGCCTCACTTTGTACATTAAAACAAGAAGCACACACACAGAAAACAATTATCAGAAACTCTAAACTGAATTTTGAAACTGCCTCTGTGCTTTGGATCTTCCTGTGCACAAGTTATATCAGTCATCTCTAAATTAACAGCAGTGAGGTCAGATTAACAATTAATCTCATCACTGTAAATAATTCTTGATGGCCTGGAATGAAAGCTGTTTAACTTGAGGCGGGTGTAATTGTGGAGTAAAAAATGTGTGTGAGGCAGAGAGATAAATGTGAGGGTGAAATGAAATGCACAGGGTTCTATTTGAATACAGTTTGCTGTGGCGGTGATTGTCGGAACTCTCGCTCTATATCTGGTGTTGGGAAGCTGAGTTTGTGAAGTGTGGTCCCTTTAAAAGCTGGTTTTGTGTCCCTTTAAAGTTGGACTTGTGTCAATGCTTGGAGACTTACAGGTACAGACAGAGCACACAGACTGCAACATTTGCAGCCAAGACCAAGCATCAAGGTTGCCATGGTAACAGGCTTTGCAGGTTTTTGAATTTTGGGTTCAGCCTATCAGTTCAAAGAAGACTCTCAGCTGTCAGGAAGCTATCAAATGTTAATTTATTGTTGTCGACAAGATCAGATCAATCCTGGTGCAGGAAAATTCATAGGTCATCACAGTTTAAAATAGGAGATTGACTGCCTGCCTGCAGTTCAACTGAAGGACTGCCACCTCTCAACGCCTAGAGAGGGAAAGAGCAGCTCTCTCCAGCTTTGAATATCACTTAATAGACCGCTCCATCTCTCGAACTGAATCAGAAATAACTTGCAGGTAGCGGAATAGAAAGACATAGAACATAGAACATAGAACAGTACAGCACAGTGCAGGCCCTTCTGCCCTCGATGTTGTGCCAAGCTTTGTCTGAAACCAAGATCAAGCTATCCCACTCCCTATCATCCTGGTGTGCTCCACAAGCCTATCCAATAACCGCTTGAAAGTTCCAAGTGTCCGACTCCACTATCCCTGCAGGCAGTCCATTCCACAACCCAACCACTCTCTGAGTAAAAAATCTACCTCGGACATCCCTCCAAGATCTCCCAATATGAACCTTATAGTTGTGCCCCATAGTCGCAGTTACATCCAGCCGAGGAAATAGTCTCTGAACGTCCACTCTATCTATCCCCCTCATCATCTTATAAACCTCTATTAAGTCACCCCTCACTCTCCTCCACTCCAAAGAGAAACGCCCCATCACCCTCTGTGGTGAACCATAGACGGTTACCACTTTGGGTACTGAACCATAGATGGCTATCACTATGGGTACTTGTACATATGTTACTCTTGTTACTGTTGGGGTTAGGGTTGGGGTGTTCCACCTGTTGGTATTGTTCTGTGATACACTCCGTTTGGCTCCGCCTTTCTGTAGGAGTATAAAGGTCACTGCACTTTCTAGTGACCCTTAGTCTGGGATAGTATTGTTAAGCAGTATGCTCTATTCTTGTTGCGAATTAAAGCCTTTATTCCCGGGTACGATCTAGCCTCCCGAGTGGATTAATCGCGCATCACCCTCAACTTTTCCTCAAAAGACTTACCCTCCAAACCAGGAAGCATCCTGGTTAATCTCCTCTGCACTCCCTCCAATGCTTCCACATCCTTCCCATAGTGAGGCGACCAGAACTGCACACAATATTCCAAATATGGTCTCACAAAGGTCCTGTATAGTTGCAGCATAACCCCATGGCTCTTAAACTCAAGCCCCCTGTTAATAAACGCTAACACACTACAGGCCTTCTTCACGGCTCTATCTACTTGAGTGGCAACCTTCAGAGATCAGTGGATATGAATTCCAAGATCTCTCTGTTCCTCCACATTCCTCAGAACCCTGCCGTTGACCCTGTAATCCGCATTCAAATTTGTCCTACCAAAATGAATCACCTCGCACTTATCCGGGTTAAATTCCATCTGCCATTTTTCGGCCCAGCTCTGTATCCTCTCTATGTCTCTTTGCAGCCGACAACAGCCCTCCACCTCATCCACTACTCCACCCATCTTGGTGTCATCAGCAAATTTACTGATCCACCCTTCAGCCCCCTCCTGCAAGTCATTGATAAAAATCACAAATAGCAGAGGACCAAGCACTGATCCCTGTGGTACACCGCTGGTAACTGGTCTCCAGTCTGAAAACTTTCCATCCACCACCAACCTCTGTCTTCTATGAGATCGCCAGGTACTTATCCATTCGGCCAAATTTCCTTCCATCCCACACCTTAACGATCGCCAAAGGTTTTCCAAAGCCACAAAATCTAGTTGGATACATTTTTGCGAGTGACTAAATTATGTTCTTTTTTTTCTGTTAATGAATGTCCTTGTGTGTATTTGAACAACATTCCAGTAGAATCTTACTTTAATCACAATGCTACTTAGAAACATAGAAACATAGAAAACTACAGCACAAAACAGGCCCTTCGGCCCCACAAGTTGTGCCGAACATATCCCGACCTTTTAGGCCTACCCATTACCCTCCATCCTATTAAGTCCCATGTACTCATCCAGGAGTCTCTTGAAAGACCGTATTGAGTTTGCCTCCACCACCACTGACGGCAACCGATTCCACTCGCCCACCACCCTCTGTGTGAAAAACTTCCCCCCAACATTTCCCCTGTACCTACCCCTCATCACCTTAAACCTGTGTCCTCCCGTAGCAGACATTTCCACCTTGGGAAAAAGCATCTCAGAGTCCACCCGATCTATGCCTCTCAACATCTTGTACACCTCTAATGGTCTCCTCTCATCCTTCATCTCTCCAAGGAGAAAAGACCGAGCTCCCTCAGCCTATCCTCAGAAGGCATGCCACTCAATCCAGGCAACATCCTTGTAAATCTCCTCTGCAACCTTTCAATCTTTTTCACATCCTTCCTATAGTGAGGCGACCAGAACTGAGCACAGTCCTCCAAGTGGGTTCTGACGAGGGTTTTATATCGCTGCATGATTATCCCCGGACTCTTAAACTCAGTCCCTCGATTGATAAAGGCCAGCACACCATACGCCTTCTTAACCACCTCCTCCACCTGCGGGGCCGATTTTAGAGTCCTATGGACCCGGACCCCAAGGCCCTTCTGATCCTCTACCGTACTCAGAGTCTTTCCCTTTATATTGTACTCTTTCATCCCACTCGACCTGCCAAAATGGACCACTACGCATTTATCTGGGTTGAAGTCCATCTGCCACTTTTCCGCCCAGTCTTGCATCCTATCTATGTCCCTCTGTAACTTCTGACATCCCTCCAGACTATCCACAACCCACCAACCTTCGTGTCGTCCGCAAACTTACCAACCCATCCCTCCACTTCCTCATCCAGGTCATTTATGAAAATGACAAACAGCAAGGGTCCCAGAACAGATCCCTGGGAGATCCCTGGGGCACACCACTGGTGACCGACCGCCAATTAGAAAAAGACCCATCTATAAACACTCTCTGCCTCCTTTGGGCAAGCCAGTTCTTGATCCACAGGGCAGCAGCCCCTTGGATCCCATGCCCTCTCACTTTTTTTAGAAGCCTTGCATGGGGGACCTTATCAAACGCCTTTCCCGCTTTCCCTTCGTCAATGTGTTTAGTCACATTTTCGAAGAACTCCACCAGGCTCGTAAGGCAAGATCTGCCTTTGACAAAACCATGCTGAGCATTCTTGAGCATACTAAACAAATCTCAATGCTCATAAATCTTGTCGCTCAGGATCTTCTCCATCAGCTTACCAACCACTGAGATTAGACTCAACGGTCGGTAATTACCTGAGCTATCCCTATTCCCCTTCTTGAAAATAGGAACCACATCTGCAATCCTCCAATCATCCGGCACTTCTCCCGTCTCCATCGATGACTCAAAGATCATCGCCAAAGGCTCTGCAATCTCTTCCCTTGTCTCCCACAGTAACCTGGGGTACATCCCATCCGGACCCGTCGACTGATCTATCTTGATGCCATTCAAAGATTCCAGCACAACCTCTTTGTTAAAGTCCACAGACTCAATCTTTTCAGTCCACCGCAAGCCCACAGTACATCCACCCATGTCCTTCTCCTCTGTGAAAACCGAGGCAAAATACTCATTAAGCACCTCTGCCATTTTTAATGGTTCCGTACAGATTTTCCCGCCTTCACCTTTTATAGGCCCTATTCCATCACATCTCATCCTTTTTGCTCTTCACATATTTATAGAACGCCTTCGGGTTTTCCTTAATTCTACTTGCCAAGGCCTTATTGTGACCCCTTCTGGCTCTCCTAATTTCCTTCTTTAGTCCCTTCCTACAAGCGGAATACTCATCTAGATCCCTCTCTTCGCCAAGCTCTCTGAACCTTTTGTACGCTTTCCTTTTCTTCTCGACTAGGTCCCGCACAGCTTTCGTGCACGACGGTTCCTTTAACCTAACAACTCCTCCCTGTCTGCTCGGAACATTGTCCTGTAGAACCCTCGACAGACATTCCTTGAAAAACTGCCACCTCTCTTCAGTAGATTTCCCCGAGAACACCCCCTTCCAATTTACTCCTCTAATTTGCTGCCTTATGTCTTCATATTTTCCCCTACTCAATATAAACGCTTTCCTAGCTTGCTGGATCCTCTCTTTTTCCAATGCAAGCATAAAGGAGATAGGGTTATGATCGCTATTCCCAAGATGCTCTCCCACTGAGAAATCTGACACCTGTCTAGGCTCATTGGTCAGAATGAGATCAAGTACAAAGAACAAAGAACAATACAGCACAGGAATAGGCCCTCCAAGCCCGTGCCGCTCCCTGGTCCAAACTAGACCATTCTTTTGTATCCCTCCATTCCCACTCCGTTCATGTGGCTATCGAGATAAGTCTTAAACGTTCCCAGTGTGTCCGCCTCCACCACCTTGCCTGGCAGCGCATTCCAGGCCCTCACCACCCTCTGTGTAAAATATGTCCTTCTGATATCTGTGTTAAACCTCCCCCCCTTCACCTTGAACCTATGACCCCTCGTGAACATCACCGCCGACCTGGGGAAAAGCTTCCCACTGTTCACCCTATCTATGCCTTTCATAATTTTATACACCTCTATTAGATCTCCCCTCATTCTCCGTCTTTCCAGGGAGAACAACCCCAGTCTACCCAATCTCTCCTCATAACTAAACCCCTCCATACCAGGCAACATCCTGGTAAAACTCCTCTGTACTCTCTCCAAAGCCTCCATGTCCTTCTGGTAGTGTGGCGACCAGAACTGGACGCAGTATTCCAAATGCGGCCGAACCAACGTTCTATACATCTGCAACATCAGACCCCAACTTTTATACTCTATGCCCCGTCCTATAAAGGCAAGCATGCCATATGCCTTCTTCACCACCTTCTCCACCTGTGACGTCACCTTCAAGGATCTGTGGACTTGCACACCCAGGTCCCTCTGCGTATCTACACCCTTTATGGTTCTTCCATTTATCGTATAGCTCCTCCCTACATTATTTCTACCAAAATGCATCACTTCGCATTCATCAGGATTGAACTCCATCTGCCATTTCTTTGCCCAAATTTCCAGCCTATCTATATCCTTCTGTAGCCTCTGACAATGTTCCTCACTATCTGCAAGTCCAGCCATTTTCGTGTCGTCCGCAAACTTACTGATCACCCCAGTTACACCTTCTTCCAGATCGTTTATATAAATCACAAACAGCAGAGGTCCCAATACAGAGCCCTGCGGAACACCACGAGTCACAGGCCTCCAGCCGGAAAAAGACCCTTCCACTACCACCCTCTGTCTTCTGTGACCAAGCCAGTTCTCCACCCATCTACCCACCTCCCCCTTTATCCCATGAGATCCAACGTTTTGCACCAGCCTACCATGAGGCACTTTGTCAAACGCCTCTCCTCTTGTTGGCTTGTCCACAGGCTGTGTCAGGAAACCCTCCTGAACACGCCGAACGAACTCCTCCCCATCCAATCTCCTTACCCTAGGGATATTCCAATCTATGTTTGGGAAATTATAGTCTCCCATCACAGCAAATCTGCTATTACTGCAACTCCCCAGGATCTGTGTCCCTATCTGCTCCTCCACCTCCCTGTCACTATTGGGCGGCCGATGGAAAACTCCCAGCAAAGTGACCGACCCCTTCCCACTCCGAACTTCCACCCACAGAGACTCTGTGGACAATCCCTCCACACCTTACACCTTCTCTACACCTGTGACACTATCCCTGATCAGCAGTGCCACGCCACCCCCTCTCTTGCCTCCCTCCATGTCCTTCCTGAAACATCTGAATCCCGGCACCTGGAGTAACCAGTCCTGTCCCTGAGACATCCAAGTCTCTGTAATGGCCACCTCATCACACTTCCAGGCATCGATCCATGCTCTGAGCTCATCCCCTTTATTCACTATACTTCTGGCATTAAAGTAAACACATCTCAATCCTTTGGTGTGAGCTCTCCCCTTCTCTCCACTTCTCTATCCCCCGTCCATCCTCCCTCTTGCACCGCCTATAACCCTACTCTGTTTGTGAGCTAACTTCCTCACTCCGAGTCACCTTGCCTCGATCCCCTCCCCCCAACTTATCAAGTTTAAACTCTCCCCAGTCGCCTTCGCCTTCTTTAACTAAAGTTCCCTGTTGGTTAAATTATTAAATTGTTAATTGTTCACTTAAAGTGAGTGTCAGATATTTCTGTCAGTTAACCACTAAATGTTAATGAAGAACAGTTCACACCTTCCCACACACCTTTCTCACATTACAAAGCAAGGTATTCCTCTTTGGGGAATTCGGCGTGGCTTGTTAAAAGGGCATCAACCTCTGTCTCATGACACTGTCTCTCTATCTGTGTCTCTGTATCTCCATTGTGTGGCTTGTGAGGGAGGAAGTGAGAGAGTTGGAGGACAGGCTGAGGAAGGACTGATGTTACAGAGTGAGAGAGAAAAGGGAGGATCAGGTTATAGAGGGGGAGAGATAGCTGAACATTGTGGAGTTGGGCTGGAGGGAAAATGTCACAGGATTCGGGGGTAGAGGGTTTCCTGAGAGCAGTAACTGCTGATGTCCCTGTCACATCTTTCCAGAAAGCGTGATGTTCAAACACTCCAGTCCTGAGACAGTCTGTTTTGAAATGTATCCTGAGGAAATGAACAGTTTCTTCCCAGTTGAGGTTTTAGCCACTTGCCTCCTGGGCTGGGCGGTGTGGAAACATTGCTGTCCATGGGATCGTGCTGTGCATCAATGACTTGCAGCATTTACAGAACTGCAAATGGTAATCACACAACTTAAAAGGGAAATTTGGGAGGGTGGAGGGGCTAAAAATCAAACCCCTGGCCTTGGTAAAGACTTATGCTCAATCCCTGTGTCCTGTTTGTGTTTTTAGACAGGGTGGTGCGATTTGGAGGATTTATTATTTTTTATGAGGGAGTGGGTAGGGCAGGGGGTTCAATATCTCGGCCTCTGTCATCACAACGTTCCCTCTCTCTCTCCAACCATTTGCTTCAATGTTGCATCTTGTAGTTCATGGAAAATAAAATCCCATTGTGATTTGCTGTTTTTTTATTGTTGTGGGGTGTATGAGGGGTGTGCGGGCGGGACAGGGGGTGGGGAACAGTGGTTCTCTTTTCCCCTCTCGCCCTTTCCATCCGTGTGTGGGATGTTTTGGGGCTGGAAAGGACAGTTCTGTTTCACTGGGGTGGGGAGAATTCTGTTCTTTGTCCCCAAGGTTTATTGCATCCTCTGGGACTAGGCCTGAATTCAAGGCCTAATCTCAGGGCCCTCAGGATGCCTTTTCCATTCGCTTCATTCCATACAGTTACTGTGTTTAATTTTATGAGATCAATCATTAAATAAAACTGCAGCAGCCGCGGCAATTCATTCCACTCAGGATGCAATTGTCGGTTTTCAAACTCTCTCACCCAACGTTCTCATTAGATTGTGTTATCAGTGAGGGAGAGAGAGAAAAAGAGGAAGGTGTAAGAGAGAGAGAGAGAGAAGGCCGAGAGGAAGGGAGCGGTGAGAAGATAAATTGTCGGGGGGAGGGGGTGGGGGGTGAGGGAGGGTGGGTGGGGGGAGAGAGGATGTGTTTAGGGGGTCCTCCACTGTATCATTCCAGCCGAGCCCCCCAGTCATTGAAACACATAAACTAGAAGCGTGAGTAGGAACCTGCGCCGCCATTCATTATTATTGTGGCTGATCATCAAATTTAATAACTTGATTCACCCTGACCCCATATCCTTTTATCCCTTTAGCCCCAAGAGCTATATCTCATTTATTTTTGAAGTCACAGAATGCCTGTGAATTCCACACATTCACCACCCTCTGACTGAAGAAATTTCACCTCCCCTCAGTTCTGAAAAGGTTTGCTCTCATCATCAAACGAAGATAGCGAGTTGTGGACTCCCCCACCATTGGTAACTTTCTTTCTGAATCGACCCGTTCGAATCCTGTTTGAATTTTATAAGTTTCTCTGAGATCCCCTCTCACTATTCTGAATGCATTTGTCTGAACAACATTCTGTGGTAGTGAATCCCACACATTCACCACCGTCTGACTGAATAAATTTCTCCCCACCTCAGCTCCAAAAGCTTTGTCCCTAATCCTAAAACTATGACCCCTAGTTCTCGACTCCCCCACCATTGGGAACATTCTTTCTGAATCGACCCTGCCTCATTCTGTTAGAATTTAATACGTTTCTATGAGGTCCCCTCTCACTCTATAAATTTCTATTGAATATAATCCTAACCAATCTAATCTCTCCTCATATGACAGACCTGCCATCCCAGGAATCAGCCTGGTAAACCGTCGCTGTACTTCCTCTATAGCAAGGACATCCTTCCTCAGATAAGGACACCAAAACTGTCCAAAAACCTCCAGGTGTGGCCTCACCAATCCTTTATTAATTGCAGCAACTCATCCCTATTCCTCAATAGGAATCATGTAGCTATGAAAGCTTACAGACCATTGAGCTCCATTCCTGCCTGCTGTACCTGCCTGGTTCCGTGCAGTGAATGATGCACGAGGAGACCAAGGTTTTGATGAGTATCCACCTCCCTCAATTTACACCCATTCAATAATAACATGTCTTCCTAATATTCCTACCAGAGTCGATATCCTCACAGTGATCCACATTAAACTGCATCTGCCATGCGTATGACCACACCCTCAGCCTGTCCAAATCACGCTGAATATTCTCTGCACCCTCCTCACAGTTCACCCTCCCACCCTGCTTTGTACCATCTGCAAATTTGGAGATGATGCATTCAGTAACCCTTCTGGAATTAACCACATCCACTGGTTCCCTTCGGTACACCAAACTAGTTCCACCCTCAAACAATGCCAAGATATTCCAATCATGCTTTCCCTTTAGTAATTCCATGCTGCCTTTGTCTGATTATGGCGCTGCCTTCCAAATGCCAAGTTATCAAACCCTTGAAATTTGACTCTTGCAACTTCCCCAGCACCGACGTTAGGCTCACTGGTCTATAGTTCACTGTTTTCTCTCTCCAGTCCTGTCTGAATACCGGGCTTGCATTAGCTACCCTCCAGTCTGTAGGAACCAGCCCAGAGTCCAATAAAATTGGAAAGTAACCACCATTGGATCTGCGATTCCCAGGAAGAGACAAGACTTGGTTGAAAGAGGGACAGGACTGGCAGCTAAATATTCCGGGGTACAAGTGTTCTAGGCGAGACAGAGGAGGGGTCAAAAGAGGTGGGGGAGTAGTAGTATTAGTTGGAGAGCATATTACAGCGGTGCAGAGGGAGGACAATTCAGAGGGGTCGTGTAACGAGTCACTCTGGGTGGAGCTTAGAAACTGGAAGGGCACAGTCACTATGTTGGGGGTATACTACAGGCCCCCCCCAACAGCCCAAGGGAAGTGGAAGAACGGATATGTCAGGAGATACTGGATAGGTGCAGGAAACATAGGGTTGTTGTAGTGGGAGACTTCAATTTCCCTGGTATAGACTGGAAATCGCTGAGAGCAGTGACTCTGAATGGGGAGGAATTTGTAAAATGCGTACAGGAGGGTTCTTTGGAACAATATGTAGATAGCCCGACTAGAGAGGGGGCTATACTGGACCTCGTACTGGGGAATGAGCCTGGTCAGGTCTTCAAAGTTTCGGGAGGGGAACATGTGGCAAATAGTGACCACAATTCTGTTAGCTTTAGGATAGTGATGGAAAAGGATGAGTGGTGTCCCAAGGGTAAGGTGTTGGATTGGGGGAAGGCTAACTTTAGTGGGATTAGGCAGAAATTGGCAGCTGTTGATTGGGAGAGGCTGTTTGAGGGTAAATCCACATCTGGCATGTGGGAGTCTTTTAAGGAACAGTTGTTAGGGCTACAGGACAGGCATGTGCCTGTTAAAAAGAAGGATAGGAAGGGTAGGATTCGAGAACCGTGGATAACCAGGGAAATTGAAGGACTGGTCAAAAAGAAAAGAGAGGCGTATGGTAGGTCCAGGCAGCTAAAAACGGAGGGAGCTCTGGAGGAGTACAAAGAAAGTAGGAAAGAACTCAAACGGGGAATTAGAAGAGCAAAAAGGGGTCACGAAATGTTCTTGGCAGACAGGATTAAGGAGAATCCCAAGGCATTTTATTCATACGTTCGGAACAAAAGGGTTGTCAGGGAAAAAATCGGACCTCTCAGGGACAAAAGTGGGGAATTATGCTTGGAGCCCAAAGAAGTAAGGGAGATCCTAAATGAATACTTTGCGTCGGTATTCACAAAGGAGAGGGATGTGTTGACTGGGAGTGTCTCGGAGGGGAGTGTTGACCCGTTGGAGAAAATCTCCATTACAAAGGAGGAAGTGTTAGGTTTGTTAGAGAATTTAAAGACTGACAAATCCCCAGGGCCTGATGGAATCTATCCAAGGCTGCTCAGGGAGACGAGAGATGAAATCGCTGGGCCTCTGACGCAAATCTTTGTCTCGTCACTGGACGCAGGTGAGGTCCCAGAGGATTGGAGGATAGCTAATGTGGTCCCGTTATTTAAGAAGGGTAGGAAGGATAACCCGGGTAATTATAGGCCGGTGAGCTTGACGTCCGTGGTGGGGAAGTTGTTGGAGATGATTCTTAGAGATAGGATGTATGCGCATTTAGAAAGGAATTAACTCATTAACGATAGTCAGCATGGTTTTGTGAGAGGGAGGTCATGCCTCATTAACCTGGTGGAGTTTTTTGAAGAAGTGACCAAAATGGTTGACGAGGGAAGGGCCGTGGATGTCGTCTATATGGACTTTAGTAAAGCGTTTGACAAAGTTCCTCATGGTAGGCTGGTGAAAAAGGTTGGATCTCATGGGATAAAGGGGGAGGTGGCTAGATGGGTGGAGAACTGGCTTGGTCACAGAGTGGTGTGGAGATGCCGGCGTTGAACTGGGGTAAACACAGTAAGAAGTTTAACAACACCAGGTTAAAGTCCAACAGGTTTATTTGGTAGCAAAAGCCACACAAGCTTTCGAGGCTCTGAGCCCCTTCTTCAGGTGAGTGGGAATTCTGTTCACAAACAGAACTTATAAGACACAGACTCAATTTACATGAATAATGGTTGGAATGCGAATACTTACAACTAATCCAGTCTTTAAGAAACAAAACAATGGGAGTGGAGAGAGCATCAAGACAGGCTAAAAAGATGTGTATTGTCTCCAGACAAGACAGCCAGTGAAACTCTGCAGGTCCACGCAACTGTGGGAGTTACAAATAGTGTGACATAAATTCTGATTCTAGGATCGCATGATAAAGACTCAGGAGGAAAAAAGCAGAAATATTTATGTGAAATAGTGTGACATAAACCCAATATCCCGGTTGAGGCCGTCAGAAGACAAACACGGGACACAGTGGACAGAGTACCCTTCGTTGTCCAGTACTTCCCCGGAGCGGAGAAGCTACGGCATCTCCTCCGGAGCCTTCAACATGTCATTGATGAAGACGAACATCTCGCCAAGGCCATCCCCACACCCCCACTTCTTGCCTTCAAACAACCGCACAACCTCAAACAGACCATTGTCCGCAGCAAACTACCCAGCCTTCAGGAGAACAGTGACCAAGACACCACACAACCCTGCCACAGCAACCTCTGCAAGACGTGCCGGATCATCGACACAGATGCCATCATCTCACGTGAGAACACCATCCACCAGGTACACGGTACATACTCTTGCAACTCGGCCAACGTTGTCTACCTGATACGCTGCAAGAAAGGATGTCCCGAGGCATGGTACATTGGGGAAACTATGCAGACGCTGCGACAACGGATGAATGAACACCGCTCGACAATCACCAGGCAAGACTGTTCTCTTCCTGTTGGGGAGCACTTCAGCGGTCACGGGCATTCGGCCTCTGATATTCGGGTAAGCGTTCTCCAAGGCGGCCTTCGCGACACACGACAGCGCAGAGTCGCGGAGCAGAAACTGATAGCCAGGTTCCGCACACACAAGGACGGCCTCAACCGGGATATTGGGTTTATGTCACACTATTTCACATAAATATTTCTGCTTTTTTCCTCCTGAGTCTTTATCATGCGATCCTAGAATCAGAATTTATGTCACACTATTTGTAACTCCCACAGTTGCGTGGACCTGCAGAGTTTCACTGGCTGTCTTGTCTGGAGACAATACACATCTTTTTAGCCTGTCTTGATGCTCTCTCCACTCCCATTGTTTTGTTTCTTAAAGACTGGATTAGTTGTAAGTATTCGCATTCCAACCATTATTCATGTAAATTGAGTCTGTGTCTTATAAGTTCTGTTTGTGAACAGAATTCCCACTCACCTGAAGAAGGGGCTCAGAGCCTCGAAAGCTTGTGTGGCTTTTGCTACCAAATAAACCTGTTGGACTTTAACCTGGTGTTGTTAAACTTCTTACTTGGTCACAGAGGACAGAGGGTGGTAGTGGAAGGGTCTTTTTCCGGCTGGAGGCCTGTGACTAGTGGTGTTCCGCAGGGCTCTGTATTGGGACCTCTGCTGTTTGTGATTTATATTAATGATCTGGAAGAAGGTGTAACTGGGGTGATCAGTAAGGTTGCGGACGACACAAAATCGGCAGGACTTGCAGATAGTGAGGAGCATTGTCAGAAGCGACAGAAGGATAGAGATAGGCTGGAAATTTGGGCAAAGAAATGGCAGATGGAGTTCAATCCTGATCAATGCGAATTGATGCATTTTGGTAGAAATAATGTAGGGAGGAGATATGCGATAAATGGCAGAACCATAAAGGGTGTAGATACGCAGAGGGACCTGGGTGTGCAAGTCCACAGATCCTTGAAAGTGACGTCACAGGTGGAGAAGGTGGTGAAGAAGGCATATGGCATGCTTGCCTTTATAGGATGGGGCATAGAGTATAAAAGTTGGGGTCTGATGTTGCAGATGTATAGAACGTTGGTTCGGCCGCATCTGGAATACTGCGTCCAGTTCTGGTCGCCACACTACCAGAAGGACATGGAGGCTTTGGAGAGAGTACAGAGGAGGTTTACCAGGATGTTACCTGGTATGGAGGGGCTTAGTTATGAGGAGAGATTGGGTAAACTGGGGTTGTTCTCCCTGGAAAGACGGAGGATGAGGGGAGACGTAATAGAGGTGTATAGAATTATGAAAGGCATAGATAGGGTGAACGGTGATAAACTTTTCCCCAGGTCGGTGGTAACGTTCACGAGGGGTCATAGGTTCAAGGTGAAGGGGGGGAGGTTTAACACAGATATCAGAAGGACATATTTTACACAGAGGGTGGTGGGGGCCTGGAATGCGCTGCCAGGCAAGGTGGTGGAGGCGGACACACTGGGAACGTTTGAGACTTATCTAGATAGCCACATGAACAGAGTGGGAATGGAGGGATACAAAAGAATGGTCTAGTTTGAACCAGGGAGCGGCGCGGGCTTGTAGGGCCGAAGGGCCTGTTCCTGTGCTGTATTGTTCTTTGTTCTTTGTTTGTTCTAAAACTTCCTTAAGTACTCTGGGATGAAGGTTATCAGGACCTGGAGATTGATCCACCTTCAATCCCATCATTTTCCCCAAAACCATTTCTCTCCAAATTCAAATTTCCTTCAGCTTCTCTCAAAAATTTATTACTGAAGAATAACTTTTGGCACATTATTCACATCTTCCTTTCTGAAGATCAAAGCAATCTTCAATTTAATTCCTCAGCTATTACTTTGTTCCCCGTTAGGGGATCGCACATTTCTGACTGCAAAGGTCCTAGTTTGTCAATCTGTTTCTCTTTTCATACCAATTGATATTTTTTAAAGTCAGTTGTTATCTTCCACGGTAGATTACTTTCATACTCTATTTTTATTTCCTTAATCAATTCCTTGCTCCTCCCAAAAGGTTGGATTTGTAAACAGTGATTGTGTTACTGAGGGTGAATCTGTGATGATGTGTTTTAGCTTTTCACCAATTCACACCTACAATTGTGTTTTAAATCTGACTGCTCCCACATTGCAGTGTGATTATGGGATCTTGCTGTGCAGGATGACCAGCAGGATTTCCGAAATAACACAGGAACATTTTATTTTCCTCAGAAACCCTCTAACCCTCCTGCTGATGACCTTAGTCTACACACCTTGCACATTGACCCCTCTGCTCGGGGAAGAAGTTTCTTCTTAACTATCCTATCTTTGTCCCTCATAATTTTGAACACCTCAATGATGTCCACGCTTCGCCATCACTGTTCTGTGGAAAACAACCCCAGCCTAAACAGCCTGTCTTAAGAACATAAGAACATAAGAAATAGGAGCAGGAGTAGGCCATCTGGCCCTTCGAGCCTGCCCCGCCATTTAACAAGATCATGGCTGATCTGAAGCGAATCAGTTCCACTTACCCGCCTGCTTCCCATATCCCCTAATTCCCTTATCGATCAGAAAACTATCTACCCATGATTTAAACATATTCAACGAGGAAGCCTCCACCACTTCAATGGGCAGAGAATTCCAGAGATTCACCACCCTCTGAGAGAAGAAGTTCCCCCTCAACTCTGTTCTGAACCGCCCCCCCCCCCCCTGATATTGAGGCTGTGCCCTCTAGTTCTGGTTTCCCTTCTAAGTGGAAAGAATCTCTCCACCTCTACCCTATCCAGCCCCTTCATTATCTTATATGTCTCTATAAGATCACCCCTCATCCTTCTAAACTCCAACGAGTACAGACCCAATCTGTTCAATCTCTCCTCATAAGCTACACCCCTCAACTCCGGTATCAACCTGGTGAACCTTCTTTGCACTCCCTCCAAGGCCAATATATCCTTTCGCAAATAAGGGGACCAAAACTGCACACAGTACTCCAGTTGTGGCCTCACCAGTGCCTTGTACAGTTGCAGCAAGACCTCCCTGCTTTTATATTCTATCCCCCTCGCGATAAAGGCCAACATTCCATTCGCCTTCTTGATCACCTGCTGCACCTGCAGACTGAGTTTTTGCGATTCGTGCACAAGGACCCCCAGGTCCCTCTGCACAGTCGCACGATGTAATTTTTCTCCATTTAAATAATATTCCAATTTACTATTATTTCTTCCAAAGTGGATAACCTCACATTTGCTAACGTTATATTCCATCTGCCAGATCCTCGCCCACTCGCTCAGCCTATCCAAATCTCTCTGCAAACTTTCCGTGTCCTCCACGCAATTCGCTTTCCCACTCACCTTCGTGTCATCAGCAAACTTGAATACCCTACATTCAGTCCCCTCCTCCAGATCATCTATGTAAATTGTAAACAGTCTTCACTGCAGAAACACTGCTGCCCGGGCAACATCCTGGTGAATCTCCTTTGCGTTCCTTCCAGAGCAATCACATCCTCAGTCGAGTGAGACCACCAGAACTCCTCACAGTCCTCGAGCTGAAGACAAATGAGTGTTTCATACATCTCCATCATCACCTCCCTGCTCCTATCTTCTCTACATCAGCTGATAAAGAAAATTGTCATGTCTGTCTTCTTAAGCAGCTGATCATCAGAAGTTACCCACTGGAATGGAAAACAATAGAAGGTTTATGTTTTTTCTTGAGTTTAAACAGAAATTAAATTTTAAAAAATCCAAAGAACAGTTGTCCAGTCACAACCTCAACATAAAAAAAGAAATGAACTAACTTCAAAAGAGTAAAAAAATACATCAAGTAACACAGGCTGTGATAAAGAGCATTCAACACATGTTCCAAAATTAAGATCATCTTGACAGATTTAATTGAATAATTTTTACAATGATCAGGAATGATCTGGTCGATGTCCGACACATGGTGTTTCTAGATACCTTCAGTAAGTTAACAGACTTCAGTAAACTCAGAGCAAGTGGAGTTAGAGGACCAGCAGCAGAATGACTAGAAGCTGGTTACAAAGACACAACACAGGCAGTGGGAGTTAAAGGGATTTACTCTGACTGCTGGAAGGTGGGAAGTGGTTTTCCACAAGGATCAGCGCTGGGATCACTTTCCTTCACCATTTACATCAACAATATGGAATAGGGAAGCAAAATTATAGTTTCAAAATTTACCAAACAATCCAAACTGAGAATGAGAATGAGCAGAGTGGAAGAATACAACTCAACACAATAACACATTAATAATAAATTATAAACTTGCAAATTGGGTATTGGAATTGGAAATCAATTTCACCACAGCTCAGTGTCAGGTTCTTCATTCTGATCAGAACAATATGTTTCCCAATCACTCTGTAGAAATCAAGTATCTGAATGTTTTCGAGGAGTTCAGGGCTTCAGGTGATCAGATTCACAAATCGCTTTCAGAAGCAACACAGTTTAGACAGAACCACAACAACCCAGAAAAAAACCCATTGGAGTTCATTTATAGATTAATGGAAATGTGAACAATTCACAAAATGTTTGACAATCCCTGAATACTGCACGGTTTGTAATTGGTTTGTTTAAATATCAGGAAGTCGCTGAAACCTCTTTCTTTTCAACACAAAGCCGAGGTATGGAGAAA
The DNA here is from genome assembly GCF_964213995.1 of Mustelus asterias. Classification (NCBI taxonomy): domain Eukaryota; kingdom Metazoa; phylum Chordata; class Chondrichthyes; order Carcharhiniformes; family Triakidae; genus Mustelus; species Mustelus asterias. Next base: position 22,393 of record NW_027590820.1, read on the forward strand.
TTTCACATCATCCACTGACCACCAAAAAAAGCCAAACTCTTCCTGCTTTCAACATATTTCAAAGATAAAAGACTGAGGCAGCTCCACAGAATGGACATCTCACTCACCAAATTAAAATAGGATATATTTAAAACTGAAACAACTTATTTCATTGCAATTCTTTTCCGAAACACAATACAATTCTACTTGGACAGATGGTGCCAGATATTAAAGGAGACTTCGATCAGATATTCCACTCAGGTGAAAGAACCACAATCAGTACAATTTTACACTGACAAATATACCCTGCAATACTTGTTCACTGGTGTCAGGGATTCCACTCCGGTTAGTGACCCACACTCAAATTTCCATTATATTCTTACTCCCACTGAACATTATTTCAGAGAGATCACCTTCACTGAGGTCCAATCTTACAATAGATAAGATTGAGTAGTTCACTCCTCAATACATTAACTTCATTGAGCAGTGAGCCCGTGAATAACATACAGAGGCTCATTGTCAGTTGATGAAAAGGATTAAAAACACAGAGATATTTCAAGCCATTTGATTGAAGTAAATTACATCGTTGACCTGGTGTCTTTATAACAGTGACCTCGAGATCAGCATGGAGCATTTTCAGTCAGAGTTTAGAATCAGAGAGCCGTTCACACACAGATTTACACAACCTCAATGGTTAGAGTCACTCACCGGGAACACCAATAATGGCGATGATTGGGTAGATTATTTTCTCAGCTATCTGAACTGGATACAGCATCTTCAGTGTGAAGTGATGTGTCCCTTCGAGCTCTTGGCAGTCTCTCTGACTTTAACATCTGACGTTATATATTCTCAAAGCCTTTAATTTATACACTGTAAAGTCACCTTAGGGACATTGCGGCAGAAACCTGGTTTGAAGTTTTTTTAAATATATGAACAAACAGATTACGACATTGAGTTCAGTGATGGAAAATATTTATTTTTAGTACTGACTTCTTTCCAAACACTGGATTCTGTTGATCACATTTATCAACTAATAACAAGTGGAAAGATGCTGTCCACTCAAACACCATCAGTCCCACCTCTAGATCTCAGATAGTTTCAGTGATATCTGTTACTGGACTGTGACGTTTCAGTAATTGAGTTTCAATTGTTACCGTGTCTCTCTGTGTGATCTTTAACTGTGGACATTCTGTGATGTGATTTCAGTGGGTTAGAGTTTGGCATCAATTGCAAAATTCTGTTGATCAATAATTTGCAACTGTTTTGTCTGCAAAGAATTGTGTTTTTATCCCGAAATCTACTGCAGCTGTTCAAACTGAGAAAATATTCAGAAGCAATGGGACATCTCAGAAAATGCAGGCCCTGCAGCAGATACAATCACATCACCTCTTAGAGCAGTAAAATCACAGATTTAACTGTGACCAGCAATGCACAGGCTCCAAATGACACTGCACCCACATCTGATACAGTGTTCAGAAACGTGCCCAGATGTGGAAGGAGAGAGATGAACACGAGAGAGAGGGACGGCTTGTGGGATGGGCTGAATCTAGAAAGGGTGCGAGGCTGGGAAAGTGAATGGGTAAGAGTGAGAGAGGAAGACTCTGAGTGAGTGAAAGTGAAACAGAGGAAGACAGAAGGATAGATGGGGCGGGAGTGAGGGCGTGATGATGGGGGAAGCAGTTATTGTGAGAGGAATGGTGTTTATAACAGTAACTTAACTGAGAGAGAAGTCAGCTCCGCTGGCTATGAGGAGAGGTTGAATAAATCAGGATTGTTTTCACTGGAAAGACTAAGGCTGAGGGGAGACCTGATAGAGGTCTACAAAATTGTGGGAGGCACAGACAGGGTGGATAGTCAGAGGGTTTTCTCCGAGGGTGGAAGGTTCAGTTACAAGGAGGCACAGGTTCAAGATGGCAGGATGAAATATTAAGGGAGATGTGCGAGGGATGTTTTCCACACAGAGAGTGTCGGTGCCTGGAATGCGCTGCCAGGGGAGGTGGTGGAATCAGGCACATTAGCAACTTTTAAGAGGCATCTGGATTGATGCATTAATAGGAGGTAAGAGGGATACTGACCGAGTAAGCGCAGCAGGTTTTATTTTAAATTAGGGCACCATGATCAGCACAGGTTTGGAGAGGGTCGAAGGGCCTATTCCTGTGCTGTCCATTTCTTTGCCTTTGTTCCTTGAGCGTCTGCATCAGGAAAGACACAACTGGGGTAAGAGAGAGTGAGACAAATCAGACCACAAGACTGTGCTCCTGCGACAGGCTGACACACAAAGGCTAAAGCGGGATGATCCATTCAATAATGTCATGCAATGTTGGTCTGAGGAATCGAAAGATCTCCGACGTGACTGCTTACAGTGAGTGGACTGGTCAGTATTTAAAAACTCCACGAACAACCTGAGCGAGTACGCCACTACAGTAACTGACATCATTAGGAAGTGTGTAGGAGACTGTGTGCCCAAGAAGATATTGCGTGTGTTTCCCAACCGGAAACCATGGATGATCAGGGATATCCACTGCTTTCTGAAGTCCAGGTCTGAGGCATTCAAGTTAGACGACCCTGACCTATACAAGACAGCCAGATATGATCTACACAGATCCATCAAAGATGCAAAAAACCAGTACCACACCAACCTCGTGCCCCATGATAGCCAGACGGACCCCCACCGACTATGCCAAGGTCTGCAAGACATAGCAGGCTACAAGATGAAGGTGTGTAAAATCGCTGGCTTCACCAAACCCATTTCTAATCAGTTCAATGCACACTATGTCCGTGTTGAGCATGAGGTCAGCATGAGCATGCCCTCCACCCCAGAAGCCTCGGATGCAGCTGTATCTGAGGTCACAATTGCAGATGTCAGAACAGCCGACTCGAAAGTCAACCCATGGACAGCGACTGGCCCGGATGAGGTACACGGACGAACACTCACACACTGCGCGGATCAGCTGGCGGGGGTATTTACAATCATCTTCAGCTTTCTTTACAACAATCTGAGTTCCCTATCTGCTTCAAGAAGACGACCATCATCCCAGTACCAAAGAAAAACCAAGCAGCGTGCCTTAATGGTGACGTTCTGCTGGCTCTGACATCCATCCATCGAAGTAGAAAGAGTCGAGAGCTTCATGTTTTTAGGTGTCAGATCACTATCAGACATGTCCTGGTTCCCCCGTGCCAGCAATGTAGTTAGGAAAGCCCACCAACGCCTCTCCTTTCTCAGAAGACTAAGGACATTTGGAATGTCAGCTATGATTCTCACCAACGTTTACAGATGAACCATAGAAAGCATTCTTTCGGGCTGTATCACAGCTTGGTATGACTCCTGCTCTGCCCAAGACTGCAAGAAACTACAAAAGGTCATGAATGTAGCCCAATCCATCACTCAAACCAGCCACCCATCCATTGACTCTGTCTACACTTCTCGCTGCCTCGGCAAAGCAGCCACCATAATTCAGGACCCCACGCACCCCGGACATTCTCTCTTCCACTTTCTTCATCAGGAAAAATATACAAAAGTCTGATCTCACGTACCAACCGACACAAGAACAGTTTCTTCCCTGCTGCCATCAGACCTTTGAATGGACTTAACTTGCATCAAGTTGATCTTTCTAGGCACCCTAGCTATGACTGTAACACTACATTCTGCACTCTTTCGTTTCCTTAGAACATAGAACATAGAACATAGAAAAGCGACAGCACAAACAGGCCCTTCGGCCCACAAGTTGCGCCGAACGATTTCCTTATCTTCTCGGCTCATCTATAACCCTCTGTCTCACTAACCTCCATGAACCTATCCAAAAGCCTCTTAAAAGAATCAATCGAATCCGCTTCCACCACCACTACCGGCAGTCGATTCCATGCACCCACCACCCTCTGAGTGAAAGACTTACCCCTAACATCTCCTCTGTACCTACGCCCAGCACCCTAAACCTGTGGCCTCTCGTGACAACCATTTCAGCCCTGGGTAAAAGCCTCTGAGAATCCACTCTGTCAATACCTCTCAACATCTTATACACCTCTATCTGGTCACCTCTCATCCTTCGCCTCTCCAAGGAGAATAGACCGAGCTCTCTCAAGCTATCCTCAAAAGGCATACCACTTAATCCCAGCAACATCCTCGTAAATCTCCCCTGCACCGGTTCTATGGCTTCCACATCCTTTCTGTAATGAGGCGACCAGAACTGGGCACAGTACTCCAGGTGGGGTCTGACCAGGATCCTATACAGCTGCAGCATTATCTCCCGATTTCCGAACTCAATTCCTCTATTGATGAAGGCCAGTATTCCATACGCCTTCTTAACCACAGCCTCTACCTGCGAAGCCGCTTTGTGCATCCTATGAACCCAGACCACAAGATCCCTCTGTTCTTCCACACTGCCAAGCTTCTTACCCTCAATATTATATTCTTCCATCCTATTCGATCTGCCAAAATGAACCATCACACACCTATCTGGGTTGAAGTCCATCTGCCACTTCTCCACCCACTCTTGCATCTTATCTATGTCTCGTTGCAACTGCTGACATCCCTCTACACTATCGACAACACCTCCAAATTTTGTGTCATCAGAAAAGTTGCCAACCCATCCTTCCACTTCCTCATTCAGGTCATTTATAAAAATCACAAAGAGCAAGGGTCCCAGAACAGATCCCTGGGGCACCCCACTGATGAGCGACCTCCACTCTGAAAAAGACCCAACTACAACCACTCTTTGCCTTCTGTGGGCAAGCCAGTACTGAATCCACAAAGCAACGTCCCCTTCTATCCCATGCCCCTTCACTTTCTCCATAACCCTTGCATTGGGCACCTTATCAAACGCCTTACTGAAATCTACATAAACCACATCTACCCCTCTTCCCCGTCTAAGAGTCTAGTCACATCTTCAAAAAACTCAATCAGACTCGTAAGGCATGATCTGCCTCGGACAAAGCCGTGCTGGCTACTTCTGATCATGCTATTCCTTTCCAAATGTTCATAAATCCTGCCTCTCAGGATCTTCTCCATCAACGTACCTACCACTGAGGTTGGACTCTCCGGTCTATAATTTCCTGGGCTATCTCTTTTCCCTTTCTTGAATAACGGAACCACATCCGCCATCCTCCAATCCTCCGGAACCTCTCCTGTCTCCAATGACGACGCCAGGAGAATTGCCAGAGGATCAGCAATCTCTTCCCTCGCCTCCCACAGTAACCTGGGGTACCTCCCATCCGGTCCCGGTGATTTATCTGACTTGGTGCTTTTCAACAGCTCCAACACATCCTCTTTCCTAATGCCCACATGCTCAATCCTCTCAGTCCACTGCAAGTCTGCACTGCAACTACCAGGATCCTTTTCCACTGTGAATACTGAAGCAAAGTATTGATTGAGTTCCTCTGCTATTTCAACCGGTTCAATACAGAGTCCGTATCCTTCCATTCCCATCCTATCCATGTACTTGTCTCGTTGCCCCTTAAATGCCGCTATTGTACCTGCTCCCACCACCTCCCCGGGCAGCGGGTTCCAGACATTCACCATCCTCTGTGTAAAAAACCTGCATCGCACATCTCCTCTAAACTTTCCCTCACACACCTTAAACCTGTGTCATATGATGACAAGTACCCGACGGGATTTAAAATAAAGATATTAGATGTGTGTCAGACAGTGTTTGAGACAGTTTGTGTTACACTTTTGCTGTGTTGTCCTTAATCGATGTTGTAATGTGGAGGTTACAAGGACTAAGCAGCGAGAGTGAGGTGAGTGGTGCATTGGTTTGTCTGTGGATAATAAGAATGAAGTCGGTGATGCACCTGGTGGGTAATGACAGTGGGACTGAGGTCAGGCAGCTACCTGGATATATATTGATAATAAAATGAATTTAGTGATGTAATTGTGTAGGGAGTGATAAGCAGATTGGTGTTGATGTTTGGGGGCTGGGAGTGAGGGGTTGTGTGGAATGAGCGATTGCATACAGAATGCACCTCACTCTACATCGTGTTTCCATCTCTCTCAGGTCAGATACAGCACCAATTAGACACAGGATTCTACCCCTGCACTCATCCATCAAACATTCACTTGGAAGGACAGTCGTGGGGGTGGGCGAAGGGGGGCAGGGGGAGGACAAGCGTACGTCCCTGCAGGAGATCATTCAGCCCCTCGAGCCTGGTCATCCAGTCCATAAGATCATGGCTCATTTGATCTGTCTCTCATCTCGTAACCCTGAGGGCATTGGCTCACAGGGCGTGTGTGGAAGCAGAGTGTGAGCTATTAGGGCTTTGGCTCACAGGGCTTCGGGGCACAGAGCGAGCAGGGGTGAGTTTAATTCAATTTTGCTGTTTCTACCTGGTACTGGCAAGGTATCTAGAGGGGATGGGTGTGCAGGCAGTGCTATGTTCCTCTTGCACTATGTTTGAGGTGAGGGACGACGACAGTGTCCCTGCTGATTACACCTGTGGGAAGTGCACCCATCTGCAGCTCCTCCAAAACCGTGTTAGGGAACTGGAGCTGGAGTTGGATGAAATTAGGATCATTAGGGACGCAGAGGTGGCCACAGACAGAAGGTTTAGGGATACAGTTACTCCGAGGAATGAAAATAGATGGGTGACGGTGAGAGGGGCTGGGAGGAAGCAGTCCGTGCAGGGATCCCCAGTGGTCGTTCCCCTTAGCAACAAGTATTCCGCTTTGGATACGGTTGAGGGGGATGACATACCAGTGGTGAGCCGCAGTGAGAGGATCTCCAGCACTGTGTCCATCTCTGTGGCTCGGGAGGGTAAGGGGCAGAGCGGGAGGGCAATAGTGAATGGGGACTCGTTAGTTAGAGGGATAGATAGGAGGTTCTGTGGCAGCAAAAGAGACTCACGGATGGTTTGTTGCCTACCGGATGCCAAGGTCCGTGACGTCTCAGACCGTGTTTTCCGGAATCTTAAGGGGGAGGGAAAACAGTCACAAGTCGTGGTACAAATTGGTACCAACAACATAGGTAAGAGAAGGAACGGGGATTTAAAACAGGAATTTCGGGAGCTGGGCTGGAAGCTGAGAGCCAAGAGAAAACATGTGGTCATCTCTGGTACATTACCGGTGCCACTTGATAGCGAGTTGAGGAACAGGGAGAGAGTGCAGTGAAACATGTGGTTACAGGGATGGTGTAGGAGGGAGGGCTTCAGATACGTGGATAATTGGAACACATTCTGGGGAAGGTGGGACCTGTACAAACAGGACGGGGTGCACCTGAACCAGAGGGGCACCAATATCCTTGGAGGGAGATTTGATACGGCTCTTCAGGGGGGTTTAAACTAATTTGTCAGGGGAGTGGGAAAAGGAGTTGTCGTCCAGAAGTCAGTGTTGAGGGTGGTGAGGTATTGGGGAAAGTATCAGGGTCAAGGGTGGGTACCGGTAGACAGGAAGGTGGGTTGAAGTGTGTCTACTTCAATGCAAGGAGCATCCGGAACAAGGTGGATGAACTTGGGGCGTGGATTGCTACTTGGGACTACGATGTTGTGGCCATTACGGAGACGTGGGTAGAACAAGGACATGAATGGTTGTGGGACGTTCCGGGGTATAGATGTTTCAGTAAGTGTAGGGAAGCTGGTAAAAGAGGTGGAGGAGTGGCATTGTTAATCAAGGATAGTTTAACGGCTGCGGAAAGGCAGTTCGAGGGGGATCTGCACACTGAGGTAATATGGGCTGAAGTTAGAAATAGGAAAGGAGCGGTCACGTTGTTAGAAGTTTCCTATAGGCCCCCAAATAGTAATAGAGATGTGGAGGAAGAAATTGCTAAGCAGATTGTGGATATGTGTGGGGGTCACAGGGTAGTTGTCATGGGGGACTTTAACTTTCCAAATATTGATTGGAACCTTTGTAGGTCAAATAGTTCAGATGGGGCAGTTTTTGTGCAGTGTGTGCAGGAGGGTTTCCTGACACAATATGTGGACAGGCCGACAAGAGGTGAGGCCACATTGGATTTGGTAAAGGGAAATGAACCGGTCCAAGTGTTAGATTTGGTTGTGGGAGAATACTTTGGAGATAGTGACCACAATTCGGTGTCTTTTGTTATTGCAATGGAGAGGGATAGGGCCGTATGGCAGGGCAAGGTTTACAATTGGGGGAGAGGTAATTATGATGCGATGAGGCAAGAATTAGGGGGCATAAGTTGGGAACAGAAACTGTCAGGGAAAGGCACGGATGAAAAGTGGAACTTTTCCTGGGAGAGGATGTTCGAGGGTAAGTCCGCGTCTGGCATGTGGGGGTCTTTTAAGGAACTATTGATAAGGCTGCAGGATAGGCATGTGCCTGTAAAAAGGAAAGATAGGAAAGGTAGGATTCGAGAGCCGTGGATAACCAGGGAAATTGAGGATCTGATTAAAATGAAAAGGGAGGCGTACGCTAAGTCCAGGCAACTGAAAACAGATGGAGCTCTGGAGGAATACAGAGAGAGTAGGAAAGAACTAAAACGGGAAGTTAGAAGGGCAAAAAGAGGTCACGAGATGTTCTTGGCAGGCAGGATTAAGGAGAATCCTAAGGCATTCTATTCATACGTTAGGAACAAAAGAGTTGTCAGGGAGAAAATCGGACCTCTCAGGGACAAAGGAGGGGTATTATGCTTAGAACCCAAGGGAATAGGGGAGATCCTAAATGAATACTTTGCATCGGCATTCACGAAGGAGAGGGGTGAGTTAACCGGGAGTGTCTCGGAGGGAGGTGTTGACCCGTTAGAGAAAATCTCCATTACAAGAGAGGAAGTGTTAGGTTTTTTAGGGAACATTAAAACTGACAAAGCCCCAGGGCCTGATGGCATCTATCCTCGACTGCTCAGGGAGACGAGAGATGAAATTGCTGGGCCTCTGACGGAAATCTTTGTCGCTTCTTTGGACACGGGTGAGGTCTCTGAGGATTGGATGATAGCGAATGTGGTCCCGTTGTTTAAGAAGGGTAGCAGGGATAACCCAGGAAATTATAGGCCGGTGAGCTTGACGTCCGTGGTAGGAGAGGATCCTTAGAGACAGGATGTATGTGCATTTAGAACGGAACATTCTCATTAGTGACAGACAGCATGGTTTTGTAAGAGGGAAGTCGTGCCTTACAAATTTGGTGGAGTTTTTTGAGGAAGTGACAAAAACGGTTGACGAAGGAAGGGCCGTGGATGTCGTCTATATGGATTTCAGTAAGGCATTTGACAAAGTCCCACATGGCAGGTTGGTTAAGAAGGTTAAGGCTCATGGGATACAAGGAGAAGTGGCTAGATGGGTGGAGAACTGGCTTGGCCGTAGGAGACAGAGGGTAGTGGTCGAAGGGTCTTTTTCCGGCTGGAGGTCTGTGACCAGTGGTTTTCCGCAGGGCTCTGTACTGGGGCCTCTGCTATTTGTGATATACATAAATGATTTGGAAGAAGGTGTAACTGGTGTAATCAGCAATTTTGCGGATGACACAAAATGGCTGGAATTGCGGATAGCGAAGAGCATTGTCGGGCAATACAGCAGGATATAGACAGGCTGGAAAATTGGGCGGAGTTTAATCCGGATAAATGCGAAGTGATGCATTTTGGAAGAAATAATGTAGGGAGGAGTTATACAATAAATGGCAGAGTCATCAGGAGTATAGAAACACAGAGGGACCTAGGTGTGCAAGTCTACAAATCCTTGAAGGTGGCAACACAGGTGGAGAAGGTGGTGAAGAAGGCATATGGTATGCTTGCCTTTATAGGACGGGGTATAGAGTATAAAAGCTGGAGTCTGATGATGCAGCTGTATAGAACGCTGGTTAGGCCACATTTGGAGTACTGCGTCCAGTTCTGGTCGCCGCACTACCAGAAGGACGTGGAGGCGTTAGAGAGAGTGCGGAGAAGGTTTACCAGGCTGTTGCCTGGTATGGAGGGTCTTAGCTATGAGGAGAGATTGGGTAGACTGGGGTTGTTCTCCTTGGAAAGACGGAGAATGAGGGGAGATCTAATAGAGGTGTACAAGATTATGAAGGGTATAGATAGGGTGAACAGTGGGAAGCTTTTTCCCAGTTCAGAGGTGACGGGCTCAAGGTGAGAGGGGCGAAGTATAACTCAGATATCAGAGGGACGTTTTTTACACAGAGGGTGGTGGGGGCCTGGAATGCGCTGCCAAGTAGGGTGGTGGAGGCAGGCACGCTGACATCGTTTAAGACTTACCTGGATAGTCACATGAGCAGCCTGGGAATGGAGGGATACGAACGATTGGCCTAGTTGGACCAAGGAGCGGCACAGGCTTGGAGGGCCGAAGGGCCTGTTTCCTGTGCTGTACGGTTCTTTGTTCATTGTTCTTTGTGCTTTTTCAAGGAACATATACTGGGTTTCCATGATAGGTATGTCCCTGTCAGGCAGGGAGGAAATGGCCGAGTGAGGGAACCATGGTTCACGAAAGAGGTGGGATGTCTTGTGAAAAGGAAGAGGGAAGCTTATGTAGGGATGAGGAAACAAGGTTCAGTTGGCTCGATTGAGGGTTACAAGTTAGCAAGGAATGAGCTGAAAAAGGGGCTTAGGAGAGCTAGGAGGGGACATGAGAAGTCTTTGGCGAGTCGGATCAAGGAAAACCCCAAGGCTTTTTACTCTTCTGTGAGCAATAAAAGAATGACCAGGGTGAGGTTAGCGCCGGTCAAGGATAGTCGCGGGATCTTGTGTATGGAGTCAGTAGAGATAGGAGTGGTGATGAATGAATACTTTTCGTCAGTGTTCACCTAGGAGAGGGGCCATGTTTTTGAGGAAGAGAAGGTGTTACAGGCTAATAGGCTGGAGGAAATAGATGTTCGGAGGGAGGATGTCCTGGCAGTTTTGAATAAACTGAAGGTCGATAAGTCCCCTGGGCCTGATGAAATGTATCCTAGGATTCTTTGGGAGGCACGGGATGAGATTGCAAAGCCTTTCGCGATTTAGAGTGATCCTTGGGGATTGTGTCACTGTTCAGAGTGATCCTTGGGGATTGTGTCACTATTTAGAATGTTACTTGTGGATTGTGTCACTATTTAGAGTGATCCTTGGGGATTGTGTCACTATTTAGAATGATACTTGTGGATTGTGTCACTATTTAGAGTGATCCATGGGGATTGTGTCATTATTTAGAATGTTACTTGTGGATTGTGTCACTATTTAGTGTGACCCTTGGGAATTGTGTCACTATTTGGAGTGATCCTTGTGGATTGTGTCACTATTTAGAGTGATCCTTGGGGATTGTGTCACTATTTAGAGTGATCCTTGGGGATTGTGTTACGACTTAGAGTGATCCTTGGGGATTGTGTCACTATTTAGAATGTTACTTGTGGATTGTGTCACTATTTAGTGTGACCCTTGGGAATTGTGTCACTATTTGGAGTGATCCTTGTGGATTGTGCCACTATTTAGAGTGACCCTTGGGGATTGTGTCACTATTTAGAGTGATCCTTGGGAATTGTGTCACTATTTGGAGTGATCCTTGGGGATTGTGTCAGTATTGAGAGTGATCCTTGAGGATTGTGTCTCTATTTAGAGTGATCCTTGGGGATTCTGTCACTATATAGAGTGATCCTTGGGGTTTCTGTCACAATTTGGATGTGGTCCTTGAGGGTTGTGTCAATTTATAGAGTGATTCCTGGGTATTGTGTCCCTATTTAGAGTGATCCTTGGGGATTATATCACTATTTAGAGTGACCCTTGGGAATTGTGTCACTATTTAGAGTGTTCCTTGGGGATTGTGTCACTATTTAGAGTTATCCTTGGGGATTGTGTCACTCTTCAAAATGATCCTTGGGGATTGTGTCTCTATTTAGAATGATCCTTGGGGATTGTGTAACTATTTAGAGTGATCCTTGGGTTTTGTGTCACTATTTAGAGTGATCCTTGCGGATTGTGTCACTATTTAGAGTGATCCTTGGGGATTGCGTCACTATTGAAAGTGATCCTTGGGGATTGTGTCACTATTTAGAGTGATCCTTGGGGATTGTGTCACTATTTAGAGTGAGCCTTGGGGATTGTGTCACTATTGAAAGTGATCCTTGGGGATTGTGTCACTATTGAGAGAGATCCTTGGGGATTGTGTCACTATTGAGAGTGATCCTTGGGGATTGTGGCACTATTTAGAGTGATCCTTGGGGATTGTGTCACTATTTAGAGTGATCCTTGGGGTTTGTGTCACTATTTAGAGTGATCCTTGGGGTTTGTGTCTCTATTTAGAGTGATCCTTAGGGATTGTGTCACTATTTAGAGTGATCCTTGGGGATTGTGTCACTATTTAGTGTGATCCTTGGGGAATGTGCCATTATTTAGAGTGATCCTTGGGGATTGTGACACTATTTAGAGTGGTCCTTGTGTATTGTGTCACTATTTAGTGTGATCCTTGGTGACTGTGTCACTATTTAGAGTGAACCTTGGGAATTGTGTCACTATTTAGAGTGAGCCTTGGGGATTGTGTCACTATTTAGAGTGATCCTTGGGGTTTGTGTCTCTATTTAGCGTGATCCTTAGGGATTGTGTCACTATTTAGAGTGATCCTTGGGGATTGTGTCACTATTTAGAGTGATCCTTGGGGATTGTGTCACTATTAAGAACATAGAACATGGAACAGTACAGCACAGAACAGGCCCTTCGGCCCACGATGTTGTGCCGAGCTTTATCTGAAACCAAGATCAAGCTATCCCACTCCCAATCATCGTGGTGTGCTCCATGTGCCTATCCAATAACCGCTTAAATATTCCTAAAGTGTCTGACTCCACTATCACTGCAGGCAGTCCATTCCACACCCCAACCACTCACTGCGTAAAGAACCTACCTCTGATATCCTTCCTATATCTCCCACCACGAACCCTATATTTAGGCCCCCTTGTAATAGCTCCATCCACCCGAGGAAATAGTCTTTGAACGTTCACTCTATCTATCCCCTTCATCATTTTATCAACCTCTATTAAGTCTCCCCTCAGCCACCTCCGCTCCAGAGAGAACAGCCCTAGCTCCCGCAAACCTTTCCTCATAAGACCTACCCTCCAAACCAGGCTGCATCCTGGTAAGTCTCCTCTGCACTCTTTCCAGCGCTTCCACATCCTTCTTATAGTGAGGTGACCAGAACTGCACACAATATTCCAAATGTGGTCTCACCAAGGTCCTGTACAGATGCAGCATAACCCCATGGCTCTTAAACTCCAACCCCCTGTTAATAAAAGGTAACACACTCGAGGCGTTCTTCACAGCTCTCTCCACTTGAGTGGCAACTTTTAGAGATCTGTGGATATGGACCCCACGATCTGTCTGTTCCTCCACAGTCTTCAGAACTCGACCTTTGACCCTGTAATCCACATTTAAATTTGTCCTACCAAAATGAATCACCTCATATTTATCAGGGTTAAACTCCATTTGCCATTTTTCAGCCCAACTCTGCATCCTTAGAAATCATAGAAATCATAGAAACCCTACAGTGCAGAAGGAGGCCATTCGGCCCATCGAGTCTGCACCGACCGCAATCCCACCCAGGCCATACCCCCACATATTTACCCGCTAATCCCTCTAACCTCCGCATCCCAGGACTCGAAGGGGCAATTTTTAACCTGGCCAATCAACCTAACCTGCACATCTTTGGACTGTGGGAGGAAACCGGAGCACCCGGAGGAAACCCACGCAGACATGAGGAGAAAGTGCAAACTCCACACAGACAGTGACCCGAGCCGGGAATCGAACCCAGGACCCTGGAGCTGTGAAGCAGCAGTGCTAACCACTGTGCTACCGTGCCGCCCAAATCCTATCTATGTCTCTTTGCAGCCTACAACAGCCCTCCACCTCATCCACTACTCCACCAATCTTGGTGTCACCAGCAAATTTAGTGATCCACCCTTCAGCCCCCTCCTCTAAGTCATTGATAAAAATCACAAAGAGCAGAGGACCAAACACTGATCCCTGCGGCACTCCGCTAGCAACCTGCCTCCAATCCGAACATTTTCCATCCACCATCACCCTCTGTCTTCGATCAGACAGCCAGTTACATTTCCAATCGGCCAACTTTCCCTCTATCCCACACCTCCTTACTTTCTTCATAAACCTCCCATGGGGGACCTTATCAAACGACTTACTAAAATCCATGCGTATGACATCAACTGCCCGAACTTCATCAACAAAATTAGAAAGCTCCTAAAATTTTTTTATCAAATTAGTGAGGCACGACTTGACTCTGTCACGATTTAGAGTGATCCTTCGGAATTGTGTCACTATTTAGAGTGATCCTTGGGGATTGTGTCACTATTTAGAGTGATCCTTGGGGATTGTGTCAGTATTTAGAATGATACTTGTGGATTGTGTCACTATTAAGAGTGACCCTTGGGAATTGTGTCACTATTTGGAGTGATCCTTGGGGATTGTGTCACTATTTAGAGTGATCCTTGGGGATTGTGTCACTATTTCGAATGATACTTGTGGATTGTGTCACTATTTAGAGTGACCCTTGGGAATTGTGTCACTATTTGTAGTGATCCTTGTGGATTGTGTCACTATTTAGAGTGATCCTTGGGGATTGTGTTACTATTTAGAGTGATCCTTGGGGATTGTGTCACTACTTAGAACGATACTTGTGGATTGTGTCACTATTTAGAGAGACCCTTGGGAATTGTGTCACTATTTGGAGTGATCCTTGTGGATTGTGCCACTATTTAGAGTGACCGTTGGGGATTGTGTCACTATTTAGAGTGATCCATGGGGATTGTGTCGTTATTTAGAGTGATCCTTAGGGATTGTGTCACTATTTAGAGTGACCCTTGGGAATTGTGTCACTATTTGGAGTGATCCTTGGTGATTGTGTCACTATTTAGAGTGATCATTGGGGTTTGTGTCACAATTTGGATGTGGTCCTTGAGCGTTGTGTCATTTTTTAGAGTGATTCTTGGGTATTGTGTCACTATTTAGAGTGATCCTTGGGGATTGTATCACTATTTAGAGTGACCCTTTGGAATTGTGTCACTACTTAGAGTGTTCCTTGGGGATTGTGTCAGTATTTAGAGTGATCCTTGGGGATTGTGTCACTCTTTAGAGTGATCCTTGGGGATTGTGTCTCTATTCAGTGTGATCCTTGGGGATTCTGTCACTATTTAGAATGATCCTTGGGGATTGTGTAACTATTTAGAGTGATCCTTGGGTTTTGTGTCACTATTTAGAGTGATCCTTGCGGATTGTGTCACTATTTAGAGTGATCCTTGGGGATTGTGTCACTATTGAAAATCATCCTTGGGGATTGTGTCACTATTTAGAGTGATCCTTGGGGATTGTGTCACTATTTAGAGTGAGCCTTGGGGATTGTGTCACTATTGAAAGTGATCCTTGGGGATTGTGTCACTATTTAGAGTGATCCTTGGGGATTGTGTCACTACTGAGAGTGATCCATGGGGATTGTGTCGTTATTTAGAGTGATCCTTGGGGATTGTGTCACTATTTCGAGTGACCCTTGGGAATTGTGTCACTATTTGGAGTGATCCTTGGGGATTGTGTCACTATTTAGAGTGATCATTGGGGTTTGTGTCACAATTTGGATGTGGTCCTTGAGGGTTGTGTCAATTTTTAGAGTGATTCTTGGATATTGTGTCACTATTTAGAGTGATCCTTGGGGATTGTGTCAGAATTGAGAGTGATCTTTGGGGATTGTGTCTCTATTTAGAGTGATCCTTGGGGATTCTGTCACTATATAGAGTGATCCGTGGGGTTTGTGTCACAATTTGGATGTGGCCCTTGAGGGTTGTGTCAATTTTTAGAGTGATTCCTGGGTATTGTGTTACTATTTAGAGTGAGCCTTGGGAATTGTATCACTATTTAGAGTGACCCTTGGGAATTGTGTCACTATTTAGAGTGTTCCTTCGGGATATTGTCAGTATTTAGAGTGATCCTTGGGGGTTGTGTCACTCTTCAGAGTGATCCTTGGGGATTGTGTCTCTATTCAGTGTGATCCTTGGGGATTCTGTCACTATTTAGAGTGATCCTTGGGGATTGTGTCACTATTTAGAGTGAGCCTTGGGGATTGTGTCACTATTGAAAGTGATCCTTGGGGATTGTGTCACTATTTAGAGTGATCCTTGGGGATTGTGTCACTATTGAGAGTGATCCTTGGGGATTGTGTCACTATTGAGAGTGATCCTTGGGGATTGTGTCAGTATTTAGAATGATCCTTGGGGATTGTGTCACTATTGAGAGTCATCCTTGGGGATTGTGTCACTATTCAGAGTGGTCCTTGGGGATTGTGGCACTATTTAGAGTGATCCTTGGGGATTGTGTCACTATTTAGAGTGATCCTTGGGGTTTGTGTCTCTATTTAGAGTGATCCTTAGGGATTGTGTCACTATTTAGAGTGATCCTTGGGGATTGTGTCTATTTAGAGTGATCCTTGGGGATTGTGTCACTATTTAGAGTCATCCTTGGGGATTGTGTACACTATTTAGAGTGATCCTTGGGGATTGTGGCACTATTTAGATTGATCCTTGGGGATTGTGTCACTATTTAGAGTGATCCTTGGGGTTTGTGTCTCTATTTAGCGTGATCCTTAGGGATTGTGTCACTATTTAGAGTGATCCTTGGGGATTGTGTCACTATTTAGAGTGATCCTTGGGGATTGTGTCACTATTAAGAACATAGAACATGGAACAGTACAGCACAGAACAGGCCCTTCGGCCCACGATGTTGTGCCGAGGTTTATCTGAAACCAAGATCAAGCTATCCCACTCCCTATCATCCTGGTGTGCTCCATGTGCCTATCCAATAACCGCTTTAATGTTCCTAAAGTGTCTGACTCCACTATCACTGCAGGCAGTCCATTCCACACCCCAACCACTCACTGTGGAAAGAACCTACCTCTGATATCCTTCCTATATCTCCCACCACGAACCCTATAGTTAGCCCCCCTTGTAATAGCTCCATCCACCCGAGGAAATAGTCTTTGAACGTTCACTCTATCTATCCCCTTCATCATTTTATCAACCTCTATTAAGTCTCCCCTCAGCCACCTCCGCTCCAGAGAGAACAGCCCTAGCTCCCCGCAACCTTTCCTCATAAGACCTACCCTCCAAACCCGGCTGCATCCTGGTAAGTCTCCTCTGCACTCCTTCCACCGCTTCCACATCCTTCTTATAGTGAGGTGACCAGAACTGCACACAATATTCCAAATGTGGTCTCACCAAGGTCCTGTACAGATGCAGCATAACCCCATGGCTCTTAAACTCCAACCCCCTGTTAATAAAAGGTAACACACTCGAGGCGTTCTTCACAGCTCTCTCCACTTTAGTGGCAACTTTTAGAGATCTGTGGATATGGACCCCACGGTCTGTCTGTTCCTTCACAGTCTTCAGAACCCTACCTTTGATCCTGTAATCCACATTTAAATTTGTCGTACCAAAATGAATCACCTCATATTTATCAGGGTTAAACTCCATTTGCCATTTTTCAGCCCAGCTCTGCATCCTTAGAAATCATAGAAACCCTACAGTGCAGAAGGAGGCCATTCGGCCCATCGAGTCTGCACCGACCACAATCCCACCCAGGCCCGATCCCCACATATTTACCCGCTAATCCCTCTAACCTACGCATCCCAGGACTCGAAGGGGCAATTTTTAACCTGGCCAATCAACCTAACTTGCACATCTTTGGACTGTGGGAGGAAACCGGAGCACCCGGAGGAAACCCACGCAGACATGAGGAGAATGTGCAAACTCCACACAGACAGTGACCCGAGCCGGGAATCGAACCCAAGACCCTGGAGCTGTGAAGCAGCAGTGCTAACCACTGTGCTACCGTGCCGCCCAAATCCTATCTATGTCTCTTTGCAGCCTACAACAGCCCTCCACCTCATCCACTACTCCACCAATCTTGGTGTCACCAGCAAATTTAGTGATCCACCCTTCAGCCCCCTCCTCTAAGTCATTGATAAAAATCACAAAGAGCAGAGGACCAAACACTGATCCCTGCGGCACTCCGCTAGCAACCTGCCTTCAATCCGAAAATTTTCCATCCACCATCACCCTCTGTCTTCGATCAGACAGCCAGTTACCTATCCAATCGGCCAACTTTCCCTCTATCCCACACCTCCTTACTTTCTTCATAAACCTCCCATGGGGGACCTTACCAAACGACTTACTAAAATCCATGCGTATGACATCAACTGCCCGAACTTCATCAACAAAATTAGATACCTCCTAAAAAATTTTTATCAAATTAGTGAGGTACGACTTGACTCTGTCACGATTTAGAGTGATCCTTCGGGATTGTGTCACTATTTAGAGTGATCCTTGGGGATTGTGTCACTATTTAAAGTGATCCTTGGGGATTGTGTCACTATTTAGAATGATACTTGTGGATTGTGTCACTATTAAGAGTGACCCTTGGGAATTGTGTCACTATTTGGAGTGATCCTTGGGGATTGTGTCACTATTTAGAGTGATCCTTGGGGATTGTTTCACTATTGAGAATGATACTTGTGGATTGTGTCACTATTTATAGTGACCCTTGGGAATTGTGTCACTATTTGGAGTGATCCTTGTGGATTGTGTCACTATTTAGAGTGATCCTTGGGGGTTGTGTTACTATTTAGAGTGATCCTTGGGGATTGTGTCACTACTTAGAATGATACTTGTGGATTGTGTCACTATTTAGAGTGACCCTTGGGAATTGTGTCACTATTTGGAGTGATCCTTGTGGATTGTGCCACTATTTAGAGTGACCCTTGTGGATTGTGTCACTATTTAGAGTGATCCTTGGGGATTGTGTCACTATTTAGAGTGACCCTTGGGAATTGTGTCACTATTTGGAGTGATCCTTGGGGATTGTGTCACTATTTAGAGTGATCATTGGGGTTTGTGTCACAATTTGGATGTGGTCCTTGAGGGTTGTGTCATTTTTTAGAGTGATTCTTGGGTATTGTGTCACTATTTAGAGTAATCCTTGGGGATTGTATCACTATTTAGAGTGACCCTTTGGAATTGTGTCACTATTTCGAGTGTTCCTTGGGGATTGTGTCAGTATTTAGAGTGATCCTTGGGGATTGTGTCACTCTTTAGAGTGATCCTTGGGGATTGTGTCTCTATTCAGTGTGATCCTTCGGGAATCTGTCACTATTTAGAATGATCGTTGGGGATTGTGTAACTATTTAGAGTGATCCTTGGGTTTTGTGTCACTATTTAGAGTGATCCTTGCGGATTGTGTCACTATTTAGAGTGATCCTTGGGGATTGTGTCACGATTGAAAATGGTCCTTGGGGATTGTGTCACTATTTAGAGTGATCCTTGGGGATTGTGTCACTATTTAGAGTGAGCCTTGGGGATTGTGTCACTATTGAAAGTGATCCTTGGGGATTGTGTCACTATTTAGAGTGATCCTTGGGGATTGTGTCACTATTGAGAGTGATCCATGGGGATTGTGTCGTTATTTAGAGTGATCCTTGGGTATTGTGTCACTATTTAGAGTGACCCTTGGGAATTGTGTCACTATTTGGAGTGATCCTTGGGGATTGTGTCACTATTTAGAGTGATCATTGGGGTTTGTGTCACAATTTGGATGTGGCCCTTGAGGGTTGTGTCAATTTTTAGAGTGATTCCTGGGTATTGTGTCACCATTTAGCGTGACCCTTGGGAATTGTATCACTATTTAGAGAGACCCTTGGGAATTGTGTCACTATTTAGAGTGTTCGTTGGGGATTGTGTCAGTATTTAGAGTGATCCTTGGGGATTGTGTCACTCTTTAGAGTGATCCTTGGGGATTGTGTCTCTATTCAGTGTGATCCTTGGGGATTCTGTCACTATTTAGAATGATCCTTGGGGATTGTGTCACTATGTAGAGTGAGCCTTGGGGATTGTGTCACTATTGAAAGTGATCCTTGGGGATTGTGTCACTATTTAGAGTGGAACTTGGGGAATGTGTCACTGTTGAGAGTGATCCATGGGGATTGTGTCGTTATTTAGAGTGATCCTTGGGTATTGTGTCACTATTTGGAGTGACCCTTGGGAATTGTGTCACTATTTGGAGTGATCCTTGGGGATTGTGTCACTATTTAGAGTGATCATTGGGGTTTGTGTCACAATTTGGATGTGGTCCTTGAGGGTTGTGTCAATTTTTAGAGTGATTCTTGGGTATTGTGTCACTGTTTAGAGTGATCCTTGGGGATTGTGTCAGTATTGAGAGTGATCCTTGGGGATTGTGTCTCTGTTTAGAGTGATCCTTGGGGATTCTGTCACTATATAGAGTGATCCTTGGGGTTTGTGTCACAATTTGGATGTGGCCCTTGAGGGTTGTGTCAATTTTTAGAGTGATTCCTGGGTATTGTGTCACTATTTAGCGTGACCCTTGGGAATTGTATCACTATTTAGAGAGACCCTTGGGAATTGTGTCACTATTTAGAGTGTTCCTTGGGGATTGTGTCAGTATTTCGAGTGATCCTTGGGGATTGTGTCACTCTTTAGAGTGATCCTTGGGGATTGTGTCTCTATTCAGTGTGATCCTTGGGGATTCTGTCACTATTTAGAATGATCCTTGGGGATTGTGTCACTATTTAGAGTCAGCCTTGGGGATTGTGTCACTATTTAGAGTGAGCCTTGGGGATTGTGTCACTATTGAAAGTGATCCTTGGGGATTGTGTCACTATTTAGAGTGATCCATGGCGATTGTGTCACTATTGAGAGTGATCCTTGGGGATTGTGTCACTATTGAGAGTGATCCTTGGGGATTGTGTGAGTATTTAGAATGATCCGTGGGGATTGTGTCACTATTTAGAGTCATCCTTGGGGATTGAGTCACTATTTAGAGTGATCCTTGGGGATTGTGGCACTATTTAGAGTAATCCTTGGGGATTGTGTCACTATTTAGAGTGATCCTTGGGGTTTGTGTCTCTATTTATAGTGATCCTTAGTGATTGTGTCACTATTTAGAGTGATCCTTGGGGATTGTGTCTATTTAGAGTGATCCTTGGGGATTGTGTCACTATTTAGAGTCATCCTTGGGGATTGTGTCACTATTTAGAGTGATCCTTGGGGATTGTGGCACTAGTTAGAGTGATCCTTGGGGATTGTGTCACTATTTAGACTGATCCTTGGGGTTTGTGTCTCTATTTAGAGTGATCCTTAGGGATTGTGTCACTATTTAGAGTGATCCTTGGGGATTGTGTCTCTATTCAGTGTGATCCTTGGGGATTCTGTCACTATTTAGAATGATCCTTGGGGATTGTGTAACTAGTTAGAGTGATCCTTGGGTTTTGTGCCACTATTTAGAGTGATCCTTGCGGATTGTGTCACTATTTAGAGTGATCCTTGGGGATTGTGTCACTATCGAAAATGATCCTTGGGGATTGTGTCACTATTTAGAATGATCCTTGGGGATTGTGTCACTATGTAGAGTGAGCCTTGGGGATTGTGTCACTATTGAAAGTGATCCTTGGGGATTGTGTCACTATTTAGAGTGATCCTTGGGGATTGTGTCACTATAGAGAGTGATCCATGGGGATTGTGTCGTTATTTAGAGTGATCCTTGGGTATTGTGTCAGTATTGAGAGTGATCCTTGGGTATTGTGTCTCTATTTAGAGTGATCCTTGGGGATTATGTCACTATATAGAGTGATCCTTGGGGTTTGTGTCACAATTTGGATGCGGCCCTTGAGGGTTGTGTCAATTTTTAGAGTGATTCCTGGGTATTGTGTCACTATTTAGAGTGACCCTTGGGAATTGTATCACTATTTAGAGTGACCCTTGGGAATTGTTTCACTATTTAGAGTGTTCCTTGGGGATTGTGTCAATATTTAGAGTGATCCTTGGGGATTGTGTCACTCTTTAGAGTGATCCTTGGCGATTGTGTCAGTATTTAGAATGATCCTTGGGGATTGTGTCACTATTTAGAGTCATCCTTGGGGATTGTGTCACTATTTAGTGTGATCCTTGGGGATTGTGGCACTATTTAGAGTGATCTTTGGGGATTGTGTCACTATTTAGAGTGATCCTTGGGGTTTGTGTCTCTATTTAGAGTGATCCTTAGGGATTGTGTCACTATTTAGAGTGATCCTTGGGGATTGTGTCACTATTTAGAGTGATCCTTGGGGATTGTGTCACTATTAAGAACATAGAACATGGAACAGTACAGCACAGAACAGGCCCTTCGGCCCACGATGTTGTGCCGAGCTTTATCTGAAACCAAGATCAAGCTATCCCACTCCCTATCATCCTGGTGTGCTCCATGTGCCTATCCAATAACCGCTTAAATTTTCCTAAAGTGTCTGACTCCACTATCACTGCAGGCAGTCCATTCCACACCCCAACCACTCACTGCGTAAAGAACCTACCTCTGATATCCTTCCTATATCTCCCACCACGAACCCTATAGTTAGCCCCCCTTGTAATAGCTCCATCCACCCGAGGAAATAGTCTTTGAACGTTCACTCTATCTATCCCCTTCATCATTTTATCAACCTCTATTAAGTCTCCCCTCAGCCACCTCCGCTCCAGAGAGAACAGCCCTAGCTCCCGCAACCTTTCCTCATATGACCTACCCTCCAAACCAGGCTGCATCCTGGTAAGTCTCCTCTGCACTCCTTCCACCGCTTCCACATCCTTCTTCTAGTGAGGTGACCAGAACTGCACACAATATTCCAAATGTGGTCTCACCAAGGTCCTGTACAGTTGCAGCATAACCCCATGGCTCTTAAACTCCAACCCCCTGTTAATAAAAGGTAACACACTCGAGGCGTTCTTCACAGCTCTCTCCACTTGAGTGGCAACTTTTAGAGATCTGTGGATATGGACCCCACGGTCTGTCTGTTCCTCCACAGTCTTCAGAACCCTACCTTTGATCCTGTAATCCACATTTAAATTTGTCCTACCAAAATGAATCACCTCATATTTATCAGGGTTAAACTCCATTTGCCATTTTTCAGCCCAGCTCTGCATCCTTAGAAATCATAGAAATCATAGAAACCCTACAGTGCAGAAGGAGGCCATTCGGCCCATCGAGTCTGCACCGACCACAATCCCACCCAGGCCCGACCCCCACATATTTACCCGCTAATCCCTCTAACCTATGCATCCCAGGACTCTAAGGGGCAATTTTTAACCTGGCCAATCAACCTAACCTGCACATCTTTGGACTGTGGGAGGAAACCGGAGCACCCGGAGGAAACCCACGCAGACATGAGGAGAATGTGCAAACTCCACACAGACAGTGACCCGAGCCGGGAACCGAACCCAGGACCCTGGAGCTGTGAAGCAGCAGTGCTAACCACTGTGCTACCGTGCCGCCCAAATCCTATCTATGTCTCTTTGCAGCCTACAACAGCCCTCCACCTCATCCACTACTCCACCAATCTTGGTGTCACCAGCAAATTTAGTGATCCACCCTTCAGCCCCCTCCTCTCAGTCATTGATAAAAATCACAAAGAGCAGAGGACCAAGCACTGATCCCTGCGGCACTCCGCGGGCAACCTGCCTCCAATCCGAAAATTTTCCACCCACCATCACCCTCTGTCTTCGATCAGACAGCCAGTTACCTATCCAATCGGCCAACTTTCCCTCCATCCCACACCTCCTTACTTTCTTCATAAACCTCCCATGGGGGACCTTATCAAACGACTTACTAAATTCCATGCATATGACATCAACTGCCCGAACTTCATCAACAAAATTAGATACCTCCTAAAATTTTTTTATCAAATTAGTGAGGTACGACTTGACTCTGTCACGATTTAGAGTGATCCTTGGGGATTGTGTCACTATTTAGAGTGATCCTTGGGGTTTGTGTCTCTATTTAGAGTGATCCTTAGGGATTGTGTCACTATTTAGAGTGATCCTTGGGGATTGTGTCACTATTTAGAGTGATCCTTGGGGATTGTGTCACTATTAAGAACATAGAACATGGAACAGTACAGCACAGAACAGGCCCTTCGGCCCACGATGTTGTGCCGAGCTTTATCTGAAACCAAGATGAAGCTATCCCACTCCCTATCATCCTGGTGTTCTCCATGTGCCTATCCAATAACCGCTTAAATTTTCCTAAAGTGTCTGACTCCACTATCACTGCAGGCAGTCCATTCCACACCCCAACCACTCACTGCGTAAAGAACCTACCTCTGATATCCTTCCTATATCTCCCACCACGAACCCTATAGTTAGCCCCCCTTGTAATAGCTCCATCCACCCGAGGAAATAGTCTTTGAACGTTCACTCTATCTATCCCCTTCATCATTTTATCAACCTCTATTAAGTCTCCCCTCAGCCACCTCCGCTCCAGAGAGAACAGCCCTAGCTCCCGCAACCTTTCCTCATATGACCTACCCTCCAAACCAGGCTGCATCCTGGTAAGTCTCCTCTGCACTCCTTCCACCGCTTCCACATCCTTCTTCTAGTGAGGTGACCAGAACTGCACACAATATTCCAAATGTGGTCTCACCAAGGTCCTGTACAGTTGCAGCATAACCCCATGGCTCTTAAACTCCAACCCCCTGTTAATAAAAGGTAACACACTCGAGGCGTTCTTCACAGCTCTCTCCACTTGAGTGGCAACTTTTAGAGATCTGTGGATATGGACCCCACGGTCTGTCTGTTCCTTCACAGTCTTCAGAACCCTACCTTTGATCCTGTAATCCACATTTAAATTTGTCCTACCAAAATGAATCACCTCATATTTATCAGGGTTAAACTCCATTTGCCATTTTTCAGCCCAGCTCTGCATCCTTAGAAATCATAGAAATCATAGAAACCCTACAGTGCAGAAGGAGGCCATTCGGCCCATCGAGTCTGCACCGACCACAATCCCACCCAGGCCCGACCCCCACATATTTACCCGCTAATCCCTCTAACCTATGCATCCCAGGACTCTAAGGGGCAATTTTTAACCTGGCCAATCAACCTAACCTGCACATCTTTGGACTGTGGGAGGAAACCGGAGCACCCGGAGGAAACCCACGCAGACATGAGGAGAATGTGCAAACTCCACACAGACAGTGACCCGAGCCGGGAACCGAACCCAGGACCCTGGAGCTGTGAAGCAGCAGTGCTAACCACTGTGCTACCGTGCCGCCCAAATCCTATCTATGTCTCTTTGCAGCCTACAACAGCCCTCCACCTCATCCACTACTCCACCAATCTTGGTGTCACCAGCAAATTTAGTGATCCACCCTTCAGCCCCCTCCTCTCAGTCATTGATAAAAATCACAAAGAGCAGAGGACCAAGCACTGATCCCTGCGGCACTCCGCGGGCAACCTGCCTCCAATCCGAAAATTTTCCACCCACCATCACCCTCTGTCTTCGATCAGACAGCCAGTTACCTATCCAATCGGCCAACTTTCCCTCCATCCCACACCTCCTTACTTTCTTCATAAACCTCCCATGGGGGACCTTATCAAACGACTTACTAAATTCCATGCATATGACATCAACTGCCCGAACCTCATCAACAAAATGAGATACCTCCTAAAATTTTTTAATCAAATTAGTGAGGTACGACTTGACTCTGTCACGATTTAGAGTGATGCTTGGGGATTGTGTCACTATTTAGAGTGATCCTTGGGGTTTGTGTCTCTATTTAGAGTGATCCTTGGGGGTTAAGTCAGTATTTCGAGTGATCCTTGGGGATTGTGTCACTATTTAGAGAGATCCTTGGGGATTGTGTCACTATTTAGAGTGATCCTTGGGGATTGTGCCACTATTTAGAGAGATCCTTGGGGATTGTGTCATTATGTAGAGTGATCCTTGGGGATTGTGTCACTATTTAGAGAGATCCTTGGGGAGTTTGTCATTATTTTGAGTGATCCTTGGTGATTATGTCAGTATTTTGAGTGATCCTTGGGGATTGTGTCAGTATTTAGAACAAAGAACAAAGAACAATAAAGCACAGGAACAGGCCCTTCGGCCCTCCAAGCCCGCGCCGCTCCCCGGTCCAGTATTGAATCCTGAATCCAGGATCCCCGCCCAATTTTCCAGCCTGTCTACATACCAATATCCTATCCACCGAGCTGTCCCCCACAGCTACGATGCTTTGTTCATTACAACCTATTAACTCACCCCCACCCCCCCCATTCCAGACCATGTGATCTCCAGGGAGAGGCGAAAACCCAGAGTGAAAAACCCCAGGGCCAATATGGGGAAAAATAAATCTGGGAAATTCCTCTCCGACCCCCTGAGGCGATCGAAACGAGTCCAGGAGATCACAATGGCCCTGATCGGAAAATGCTTCCCAACCCTAGTCATTGCCACTTCCACGAACACCATATGAATTCCCTGCCCCCGAGACAGGTTCCCAACTATCCGCAGTCTCACTCTGTACTGGCACCAGCAAGATGATCATAGAATGAAGCCTTGAAACGAGAAACCAGGAGCAATTAGCCCGCGCCACTCCCTGGTCCAAACAAGACCAATCTTTTGTATCCCTCCATTCCCACTCCGTTCATATAGCTGTCTAGATAAGTCTTAAACGTTCCCAGTGTGTCCGCCTCCACCACCTTGCCCGGCAACACATTCCAGGCCCCCACGACCCTCTGTGTGAAATATGTCCTTCTGATATCTGTGTTAAACCTCCCCCCCTTCACCTTGAACCTATGACCCCTCGTGAACGTCACCACCGACCCGGGTAAACGCTTCCCACCGTTCACCCTTTTTATGCCTTTCATAATTTTATACACCTCTATTAAGTCTCCCCTCATCCTCCGTCTTTCCAAGGAGAACATCCCCAGTTTCCCCAATCTCTCCTCATAACCAAGCCCCTCCATACCAGGCAACATCCTGGTAAACCTCCTCTGTACTCTCTCCAAAGCCTCCACGTCCTTCTGGTAGTGTGGCGACCAGAACTGGACGCAGTATTCCAAATGCGGCCGAACCAACGTTCTATACATCTGCAACATCAGACCCCAACTTTTATACTCTATGCCCCGTCCTATAAAGGCAAGCATGCCATATGCCTTCTTCACCACCTTCTCCACCTGTGACGTCACCTTCAAAGATCTGTGGACTTGCACACCCAGGTCCCTCTGCGTCTCTACAGCCTTTCTGGTTCTTCCATTTATCGTGTAGCTCCTCCCTACATTATTCCCACCAAAATGCATCACTTCGCATTCATCAGGATTGAACTCCATCTGCCATTTCCTTGCCCAAATTTCCAGCCTATCTGTATCCTTCTGTAGCCTCTGACAATGTTCCTCACTATCTGCAAGTCCTGCCAGTTTTGTGTCGTCCGCAAACTTACTGATCACCCCAGTTACTCCTTCTTCCAGATCATTTATATAAATCACAAACAGCAGAGGTCCGAATACAGAGCCCTGCGGTACACCACTAGTCACAGGCCTCCAGCTGGAAAAAGACCCTTCCACTACCACCCTCTGTCTTCTATGACCAAGCCAGTTCTCCACCCATCTAGCCACCTCCCCCTTTATCCCATGGGATCCAACCTTTTTCACTAGCCTACCATGAGGGACTTTGTCAAATGCTTTACTAAAGTCCATATAGACAACATCCACGGCCCTTCCTTCGTCAACCATTTTGGTCACTTCTTCAAAAAACACCACCAGGTTAGTGAGGCATGACCTCCCTCTCACAAAACCATGTTGACTATCGTTAATGAGTTTATTCCTTTCTAAATGTGCATACATCCTATCTTTAAGAATCTTCTCCAACAACTTCCCCACCACGGACGTCAAGCTCACCGGCCTATAATTACCCGGGTTATCCTTCCTACCCTTCTTGAAGAACGGGACCACATTGGCTATCCTCCAATCCTCTGGGACCTCACCTGTGTCCAGTGACGAGACAAAGATTTGCGTCAGAGGCCCAACGATTTCACCTCTCGTCTCCCTGAGCAGCCTTGGATAGATTCCATCAGGCCCTGGGGATTTGTCAGTTTTTATATTCTCTAACAAACCTAACACTTCCTCCTTTGTAATGGAGATTTTCTCCAACGGTTCAACACTCCCCTCCGAGACACTCCCAGTCAACACATCCCTCTCCTTAGTGAATACCGACGCAAAGTATTCATTTAGGATCTCCCCTACCTCTTTGGGCTCCAAGCATAAGTCCCCACTTTTGTCCCTGAGAGGTTCGATTTTTTCCCTAACAACCCTTTTGTTCCTAACGTATGAATAAAATGCCTTGGGATTCTCCTTAATCCTGTCTGCCAAGAACATTTCGTGACCCCTTTTTGCTCTTCTAATTCCCCGTTTGAGTATTTTCCTACTTTCATTATACTCCTCCAGAGCTCCCTCCGTTTTTAGCTGCTTGGACCTAACATCCGCCTCTCTTTTCCTTTTGATCAGTCCCTCAATTTCCCTGGTTATCCACGGTTCTCTAATCCTACCCTTCCTATCCTTCTTTTTTACAGGCACATGCTTGTCCTGTAGCCCTAACAACCGTTCCTTAAAAGACTGCCACATACCAGATGTGGATTTACCCTCAAACAGCCTCTCCCAATCAAGAGCTGCCAAATTCTGCCTGATCCCAATAAAGTTAGCCTTCCCCCAATCCAACACCTTTCCCTTGGGACACCACTCATCCTTTTCCATCACTATCCTAAAGCTAACAGAATTGTGGTCACTATTTGTCACATGTTCCCCAACCAAAATGTTGAAGACCTGACCGGGCTCATTCCCCAGTACCAGGTCCAGTATAGCCCCCTCTCTAGTCGGGCTGTCCACATATTGTTCCAACGAACCCTCCTGTACACATTTTACAAATTCCTCCCCATCCAGAGTCCCTGCCCTCAGCGATTTCCAGTCCATACCAGGGAAATTGAAGTCTCCCACTACAACAACCCTATATTTTCTGCACCTATCCAGTATCTCCTGACATATCCATTCTTCCACTTCCCTTGGGCTGTTGGGGGGCCTGTAGTACACCCCCAACATAGTGACTGCGCCTTTCCTGTTTCTAAGGCGTGTCACTATTTAGAGTGTTCCTTGGGAATTGTGTCACTATTTAGAGTTAT
This sequence comes from Mustelus asterias, assembly GCF_964213995.1. NCBI lineage: Eukaryota > Metazoa > Chordata > Chondrichthyes > Carcharhiniformes > Triakidae > Mustelus > Mustelus asterias. Next base: position 51,235 of record NW_027590820.1, read on the forward strand.
CCTTGGGGATTCTGTCACTATTTAGAGTGATCCTTGGGGATTGTGTCACTATTTAGAGTGCTCCTTGGGGATTGTGTCACTATTTAGAGTGATCCTTGGGGATTGTGTCACTATTTCGAATGATCCTTGGGGATTGTGTCAGTATTTAGAGTGATCCTTGGTGATTGTCTCATTATTTTGAGTGATCCTTGAGGATTGTGTCACTATTTAGAGTGATCCTTGGGGATTGTGTCACTATTTAGAGTGATCCTTGGGGATTGTGCCACTATTTGGAGTGATCCTTGGGGATTATGTCAGTATTTTGAGTGATCCTTGGGGATTGTGTCACTATTTAGAGAGATCCTTGGGGATTGTGTCACTATTTAGAGTGATCCTTGGGGATTGTGCCACTATTTAGAGAGATCCTTGGGGATTGTGTCATTATTTAGACTGATCCTTGGGGATTGTGTCACTATTTAGAGAGATCCTTGGGGATTGTGTCATTATTTTGAGTGATCCTTGGTGATTGTGTCACTATTTAGAGTGATCCTTGTGGATTGTGTCTCTATTGAGGGTGATCCCTGGGGATTGTGTCATTATTTAGAGAGATCGTTGGGGATTGTGTCACTATTTAGAGTGATCCTTGTGGATTGTGTCACTATTTAGACTGTTCCTTCGGGTATTGTGTCACTATTTAGAGTGATCCTTGGGGATTGTGTCACTATTTAGAGTGATCCTTGGGGATTCTGTCTCTATTGAGATTGATCCTTGGGGATAGTGACACTATTTATAGTGATCCTTGGGGATTGTGTCAGCATTTAGAATGATCCTGGTGGATTCTGTCTCTATTGAGAGTGATCCTTGGGGATTGTGTCACTATTTAGACTGATCCTTGGGGATTGTGCCACTATTTAGAGAGATCCTTGGGCATTGTGTCATTATTTAGTGAGGTCCTTGTGGATTGTGTCTCTCTTTAGAGTGATCTTTGGGGATTGTGTCACCATTTAGGGTGATCGTTGGGGGATTGTGAATCGTGTGGAGGTCGTAGAAGGTCTGCAGAGAGATTTGGACAGGCTGAGTGGGTGGGCGAGGATCTGGCAGATGGAGTTTAACGTTAACAAATGCGAGGTTATTCACTTTGGAGGAAATAAGAGAAAATTGGATTATTATCCAAATGGAAAAAAATTACAACATGCTACTGTGCAAAGGGACCTGGGGGTCCTTGTGCATGAGATGCAAAAACCCAGTCTGCAGTTGCAACAGGTGATCAAGAAGGCAAATGGGATGTTGGCCTATCCCGCAAGGGGATAGAATATAAAGCAGAGATGTCTTGCTGCATCTGTACAGGGCATTGGTGAGGCCGCAGCTGGAATACTCTGAGCAGTATTGGTCCTCTTATTTGTGGAAGGATATATTGGCCTTGGAGGGAGTGCAGGGAAGGATCACCAGGTTGATACCAGAGATGAAGGGTGTTTATTATGAGGAGAGACGGAGCAGATTGGGTTTGTATTCGTTGAAATTTAGTAGGCTGAGGGGGGTTCTTATAGAGACCTATAAGATAATGAAGGGGCTGGATAGGGTAGAGGTGGAGAGATTCTTTCCACTTGGAAAGGAAACTAGAACTAGAGGGCACATCCTCAAAATAAAGGGGGGTCAGTTTAGGACAGAGTTGAGGAGGAACTTCTTCTCTCAGAGGATGGTGAATCTCTGGAATTCTCTGCCCACTGAAGTGGTGTAGGCTACCTCGTTGAATATGTTTAAATCACGGATAGATGGATTCCTGATCGGTAAGGGAATTAGGGGCTGTAGGGATCAGGCGGGTCGGTGGAACTGATCCACTTCAGATCAGCCATGATCTTATTGAATGGTGGGGCAGGGTCGAGGAACTAGATGGCCTACTCCTGCTCCTAGTTCTTATGTTCTTATGATTGTGTCACTATTTAGAGTGATCCTTGGGGATTGTGTCACTATTTAGAGTGATCCTTGGGGATTGTGTCACTATTTAGAGTGATCCTTGGGGACTGTGTCACTATTTAGAGTGATCCTTGGGGATTGTGTCTCTATTGAGAGTGATCCTTGGGGATTGTGTCACTATTTAGAGTGATCCTTGGGGATTGAGTCACTATTTAGAGTGATCCTTGGGGATTGTGTCACTATTGAGAGTGATCCTTGGGGATTGTGTCTCTATTTAAGTGATCCTTGAGGATTGTGTCACTATTTAGAGTGATCCTTGGGGTTTGCGTCACTAGTTAGAGTGATCCTTGGGGATTGTGTCACTATTTAGAGTGATCCTTGGGGATTGTGTCACTATTTAGAGTGATCCTTGGGGACTATGTCACTATTTAGAGTGATCCTTGGGGATTGTGTCTCTATTGAGAGTGATCCTTGGGGATTGTGTCACTATTTAGAGTGATCCTTGGGGATTGAGTCACTATTAAGAGTGATCCTTGGGGATTGTGTCACTATTGAGAGTGATCCTTGGGGATTGTGTCTCTATTTAAGTGATCCTTGAGGATTGTGTCACTATTTAGAGTGAACCTTGGGGTTTGCGTCACTATTTAGAGTGATCCTTGGGGATTGTGTCACTATTTAGAGTGATCCTTGGGGATTGCGTCACTTTTTAGAGTGATCCCTTTGGATTGTGTCACTATTTAGAGTGATCCTTGGAGATTGTGTCTCTATGTAGAGTGATCCTTGGGGATTGTGTCACTATTTAGCATCATCCTTGAGAATGGTAGGGTTAAATGTGGATTACAGGGTCAAAGGTAGGGTTCTGAAGACTGTGGAGGAACAGAGAGATCTTGGGGTCCATATCCACAGATCTCTAAAGGTTGCACTCAAGTGGAAAGAGCTGTGAAGAAGGCCTCGAGTGTGTTACCTTTTATTAACAGGGGGTTGGAGTTTAAGAGCCGTGGGGTTATGTTGTAACTATACAGCACCTTGGTGAGACCACATTTCGAATATTGTGTGCAGTTCTGGTCACCTCACTATAAGAAGGATGTGGAAGCGCTGGAAAGAGTGCAGAGGAGACTTACCAGGATGCAGCCTGGTTTGGAGGGTAGGTCTTATGAGGAAAGGTTGAGGGAGCGAGGGCTGTTCTCTCTGGAGCGGAGGAGGCTGAGGGGAGACTTAATAGAGGTTTATAAAATGATGAAGAGGATAGATAGAGTGAATGTCCAAAGACTATTTCCTCGGGTGGATGGAGCTATTACAAGGGGGGCTAACTATAGTGTTCGTGGTGGGAGATATAGGAAGGATATCAGAGGTAGGTTCTTTACGTAGAGAGTGGTTGGGGTGTGGAATGGACTGCCTGCAGTGATAGTGGAGTCAGACACTTTAGGAACATTTAAGCGGTTATTGGATAGGCACATGGAGCACGCCAGGATGATAGGGAGTGGGATAGCTTGATCTTGGTTTCACATAAAGCTCGGCACAACATCGTGGGCCGAAGGGCCTGTTCTGTGCTGTACTATTCTATGTTCTATGTCCTATAAAACTCCAATGCCCTCGACAATTGCAGCAAAACATCCCTATTTCTCTCCTCAAATCCTCTCGCTGTGAAGGCCAACATCCCATTTGCCTTTGTTACTGCCTGCTGTGCCTGCTTGCTTACTTTCAGTGACTGATGCATGAGGACACCAAGGTCTCGCTGAGTATCCAGCTCTCAATTTACATCCGTTCCGTTAATAACCTGTTTTCTTATTATTGCTGCCAAAGTGGATCACCTCACACTGAGTCACATTATACTGCATCTTCCATGCAGATGCCCACACACACATCCTATCCAAATCACGCTGAAGCATCTCTCCATCCTGCCCATTTTAACCTTCCACACCAGTTTATTTTCATACTCTGATTTTTTTCCCTTCTTAATCAATGCCTTTCTTGAATTTGGATAAGGAACCTCAATCACATCCTCCCATAGGTTGGATTTATAAACAGCGACTCTGTAACTGGGGGTGAATCCGTGCTGTTGTGTTTCACCCTTTCATCAATTCACATCTACTCTTTTGTTTTCTATCTGGCTGCTAACACGTTGCGTTTGGCGTGTCTGTGGGATCCTGCTGTGCAGGATGGCCAGCAGGATTTCTGACATGACTATGGAACGTTAATGTTCCCCTCAAATCCACCCTAAATCCACTGCTCCTGGATATTGACCCCTCTGCTAAGAGGAAAAAGTTTCTTCTTAACTCTCCTATCTTTGTCCCTCATTATTTTGTAACCACAATGACGTCCACGCTCCGCGTTCACTGTTCTGAAGAAAACAACCCCAGCCTCACCATCCTGTCTTCACTGCAGAAACACTCCAGCCCAGGAAACATCCCGGTGAATCCCTCTTCCGTCCCTCACTGGGAAATCACATCCTTCTTCTAGTGAGGCCACTGGAACTCCTCACTGTCCTCCAGCTGAGGCTCAATGAGGGTTTTATACAGCTCCATCACAACCTGCCTGCTCCTATCTCCTACAACTCGGCTAATAAAGACAACTGTCATGTCTGCCTTCTTAACCATCACAGCATCAGAAGTTAACCACAGGATTGGAAAGCAGGAGATGGTTTGTGTTATTATTGTGTTTAAATCAGGAAAGAAACAACATTCCAAAGATCAATGGTCCAGTCTCAACATCAACAGTCTGAACATGAAGAATTGAACCAACTCCAAAAGAGTCAAACAAATCAAGTAACACAGGCTGTGATAAAGAGAGCTCAGCACATATTCACTGGGAGGTTGAGTTCTTCGTATAAAAGTCCGTTCCCTGGGGGGGTTCGACCTCTTTGTTCGACTGGAACATAAAAAGCCGGCCGCACTCTACAGCGGGCAGCGTCGGGAGCGGGCAGTGGACTGAGTGGGAAGCAGAGTGAGAGCTGGAAGGGCTTTGGCTCGCAGGGCTTAGGCGGAAGCGGGCGACACAGGACAGGTTAAAATTCATTCTGTTACCCTTCAATTTTGAATCCTTGTTCTTTCCCAGTGCACTCTGAGGAAGGGGAAAAAGGGTTCAGTGTTCCATTGGAGCAATTCTTTTTCTTTGTAGCAGTAAGTTATATGGAGGGGATGGAAGTGAAGGCAGTACAATGTTCCTCCTGCAGAATGTTTGAGGTGAGGGACACCGTCAGTGTACCTGCTGATTACACCTGTGGGAGGTGCACCCATCTGCAGCTCCTCCAAGACCGCGTTAGGGAGCTGGAGTTGGATGAGCTTAGGGTCATCAGGGAGGCAGAGAGGGCCATAGACACAAGCTTCAGGGATATAGTTGCTCCAGGGAATGAAAATAGATGGGTGACAGTGAGAGGGGCTGGGAGGAAGCAGTCGGTGCGGGGATCCCCTGTGGTCGTTCCCCTTAGCAACAAGTATTCCACTTTGGATACAGGTGAGGGGGGCGACCTACCAGTGGTGAGCCGCAGTGACCAGATCGCCAGCGCTGAGTCCGTCCCTGTGGCTCAGAAGGGAAAGGGGGAGAGCGGTAGAGCTATAGTTATTGGGGACTCGTTTGTTCGAGGGATAGATAGGAGGTTCTGTGGCAACAAGAGTGACTCACGGATGGTATGTTGCCTCCCGGATGCCAGGGTCCGTGACATCTCCAACCGTGTCTTCAGGATTCCAAAGGGGGAGGGGGAACAGTCACAAGTCGTGGTGCACGTCGGCACCAAAGACATAGGTAAGAGAGGGGACGGGGACTTAAAACAGGAATTCAGGGAGCTAGGGTGGAAGCTGAGAGCCAGGACAAAACAGGTTGTCATCTCTGGTATGTTGCCGGTGCCACGGGATAGCGAGTTGAGGAACAGGGAGAGAGTGCAGTTAAACACATGGATGCAGGGATGGTGTAGGAGGGAGGGTTTCAGCTATGTGGATAATTGGAACACTTTCTGGGGAAGGTGGGACCTGTACCAACAGGACGGGGTGCACCTGAACCAGAGGGGCACCAATATCCTGGGAGGGAAATTTGCTACGGCTCTTCGGGGGGGTTTAAACTAATTTTTCAGGGGGATGGGAAAAGGAGTTGTAGTCCAGAGGTCAGTGAGTGCAGTGAGGTACTGGGAAGGGTATCATGGTCAAAGGTGGGTCCAAGCAGACAAGAAGGTGGGTTGAAGTGTGTCTACTTCCAAGCAAGGAGCATCCGAAATAAGGTAGGTGAACTTGGGGCGTGGATTGGTACTTGGGACTACGATGTTGTGGCCATTATGGAGACATGGGTAGAACAAGGACAGGAATGGTTGTTGGAAGTTCCGGGGTATAGATGTTTCAGTAAGTGTAGGGTAGCTGGTAAAAGAGGTGGAGGAGTGGCATTGTTAATCAAGGAGAGTGTAACGGCTGCAGAAATGCATTTTGAAGGGGATCTGCCTACAGAGGTAATATGGGCTGAGGTTAGGAATAGGAAAGGAGTGGTCACGTTGTTAGGAGTTTACTATAGGCCCCCAATAGTAATAGAGATGTGGAGCAAGAAATTGCTAAGCAGATTATGGATAGGTGTGGAGGTCACAGGGTAGTTGTCATGGGGGACTTTAACCTTCCAAATATTGATTGGAACCTTTATAGGTCGAATAGTTCGGATGGGGCAGTTTTTGTGCAGTGTGTGCAGGAGGGGTTCCTGACACAATATGTGGATAGGCCGACAAGCGGTGGGGCCACATTGGATTTGGTACTGGGAAATGAACCGGGACAAGTGTTGGTTTGGTTGTGGGAGAGCACTTTGGAGAGCGTGACCACAATTCCGTGTCTTTTGTTATTGCAATGGAGAGGGAGAGGGCCGTACGGCAGGGCATAGTTTACAATTGGGGGAGAGGTAATTATGATGCAATCAGGCGGGAATTAGGAAGCATAGGATGGGAACAAAAATTGTCAGGCAAAGGCACTAATGATAAGTGGAACTTTTTCAAGGAACAAATACTGCGTGTCCTTGATAGGTATGTCCCTGCCAGGCAGAGAGGAAATGGCCGAGTGAGGGAACCATGGTTCACAGAAGAGGTGGAATGTCTTGTCAAGAGGAAGAAGGAAGCGTATGTTAGGTTGAGAAAACAAGGTTCATTTGGCTCGATGGAGGGTTACAAGTTAGCAAGAAATGAGCTGAAAAAGGGGCTTAGGAGAGCTAGGAGGGGGCATGAGAAGTCCGTGGTGGGTCGGATCAAGGAAAACCCCAAGGCTTTTTACTCTTATGTGAGGAATAAAAGAATGACCAGGGTGAGGTTGGGGCCGGTCAAGGACGGTCGTGGGAATTTGTGCATGGAGTCAGAAGAGATAGGAGAGGTGATGAATGAATACTTTTCTTCGGTGTTCACCAAGGAGAGGGGCCATGTTTTTGAGGAAGAAAGGGTGTCACAGGCTGATAGGCTGGAGGAAGTAGATGTTCGGAGGGAAGATGTACTAGCAATTTTGAATAAACTGAAAGTTGATAAGTCCTCTGGGCCTGATGAAATATATCCTAGGATTCTTTGGGAGGCAAGGGATGAGATAGCAGAGCCTTTGGCATTGATCTTTGGGTCCTCACTGTCCACGGGGGTGGTGCCAGAGGACTGGAGAATGGCGAATGTTGTTCCTCTTTTTTAGAAAGGGAATAGAAATGACCCTGGTAATTATAGACCGGTTAGTCTTACTTTGGTGGTCGGTAAGTTGATGGAAAAGGTCCTTAGGGATAGGATTTACGACCATTTAGAAAGATGCAGCTTAATCCGGGATAGTCAGCATGGATTTGTGAAGGGCAAGTCTTGCCTCACAAATTTGATAGAATTTTTTGAGGAGGTAACTAAGTGTGTTGATGAAGGTAGTGCAGTTGATGTCATATCCAAGGATTTGTGTAAGGCTTTTGATAAAGTCCTCCACGGTCGGCTGATGAAGAAAGTAAGGATGTGTGGGATAGAGGGAAGTTTGGCCGATTGGATAGGTAACTGGCTATCTCACAGAAGACAGAGGGTGGTGGTGGATGGAAAATTTTCGGACTGGAAACCGGTGACCAGCGGAGTGCCACAGGGATCAGTGCTTGGTCCTCTGCTATTTGTAATTTTTATAAATGACTTGGAGGAGGGGGGCTGAAGGGTGGATCAGTAAATTTGCTGATGACACCAAGATTGGTGGAGTAGTGGATGAGTTCTATGTTCTAAGATCATTCTTGACAGATTTAGTTGAATTATTTGAGTAATAATCTGGAATAATCGATTAGATTAATATGATTCATGTCAGACACCTTGAGTTTCTAAATTTCTGAAGTAAGTTAACACTTAACAGAGTGGTGAGTAATCTCAGAGCAAGTGGAGTAAGAGGACAAGCACCAGAGTGGACAACAAGTTGGCTCCAAAGACAGAACACAGTGAATCGGAGTTAATGGGATTTACTCTGATTGCTGCTGTGGCTGAATGGAGTTTTAACTTTTAATATCCTGAAAGATCTTCAATCCAGCAAACCTGGCTTCTTGGTTAAAGTTGTTTTTTTCACTATGTTGAATTTCCTTGTGGTCAGCGGCCTGGAATTTGACAAAGGACAGAAGGTGTCACATTCAACAGCTTGTCCCTGGCAGGGATGAGGTCTGATGTGGAGATGCCGGCGTTGGACTGGGGGAAACACAGTCAGAAGTTTAACAACACCAGGTTAAAGTCCAACAGGTTTACTTGGAGATCTTCTCCACTTGGAGCCGGCAGTTTGCGGTGTCTATGGTAGTCATGATGTGGGGATGCCGGCGTTGGACTGGGGTAAACACAGTAAAAAAGTCCAACAGGGATGAGGTCTGTACAGACTTCTGGGTGACACTCTTCCTCATACGGCCATTGGAATGCAAACAATATGCACTGAGATGATGAGGACTCAAGTGAGCAATGATGCGATTCTGTTTGGATATGATTGGCCTAATCGAACGATGCAATTGGGGTTCAGATTAATGAATGGGCTGGTTACCAAGGAACTTTTGGAATTTTAACTCTGCTAACACAAATAGCTTGTTCAGAAAGGCAGTGTGAAGAACCCGGGAACCAAGCTCACAAGGAGAGACAACATCTGGAAGGAGCAGAGAACAAGTGACTGATTCTATTTATCAACAAAATCCTGACCAGGTTTTAATTCCAAGTGGAAATCAACCTTAAGTTAGGTTAAGTAACAGATAATGAGAATTTGGTTTATGTATTGCAAGTATTTGCTGTTGTTTAAGTAGCTATAGAATAAAGGACATTGTGTTTAAGTATTTAAAGTCGACTTTATGTCTTTATTCGCGACAGAGGGTAAAACACACAGGTTTCGACAACACTGGAAGGTGAGAAGTGGTTTTCCACAAGGATCAGCACTGGGATCAATGTCTTTCACCATTTACATCAACAATTTGGGATCAGGAAACACAATTATAACTTCAATATTTATGAAATAATCCAAATTGAGAATGAGAATAACCATCGTGGAAGAATGCAACTAAATACAATAACACAACAATAATAAATTATAAGCATGTAAATTGGATATTCGAATTGGAAATAAATTCCATGAAACTCAGTCATCAGAACATTATGTTTCCGAACCATATAGAAATCAAAAGTGTCTGAATTATTTCCAGGAGTTTAAGGATTCAGGGATCAAATTGACAGAAAGTTCGAGGCAGCAACACAGCTTCAAAGGAACCATATCAATCAGGAAAGAAAATCAGTGGAGTTCATTTCTAGATTCATACAAATGTGGACAACTTACAATTGTTTTTGGAAAAAGCAGAGAATTCTGCTGGGTTTTTGTGTTGTTTAAATGTCAGGAATTAGCTGACGCTTGTTCCTTTTCAATAGAAGACAGAGCTATCGAGACATTTCACATCATTCACTGACAAAGAAACATTAAAAACTAAAACTAAATCAAACTTCTCCTGTTTTTAAACTCTTCCAAAATCAAAGATGGAGGCAGCTCCATGAGATGGAGATTTCACTCACAATGTACAAGATTTCACTCAACCCAATAGTTTCATTGATCGGTGTGCCCTTGAGTTCCTTACGGAAGTATTTCTATTCATGAAAACGATTAAAATGGATGAGCATAAATTGTAAAATTCCATGAATCAAAAATCTGGAACTACTTAATTTCCAAAATAATATTCCATCCCTCAATCTACTGCAGCTCAACAACAATGGGACTTCTCAGAAAATTCAGACCCTGCAGCAGATCCAAACACAGAGGGGATGAGGGAGAGAGGGAGGGGGCCAGGGAGGGAGAGAGGGCGCGAGGGAGGGAGAGAGGGGGCGAGGGTGGGAAGAAAAAGGGCAAGGCTGGGAGAGCCGGGGCGACTAAGGGAGAGTCACAGAGTTGAAGAGGTTTACAGCATGGAACCAGGCCTTTCAGACCAACTTGTCCATGCCGCCCTTCTTTTTAAACCCCGAGATCTCTTTGTTCTGTCACTCTATCCACCGCTCTGCCATTCACTGAATAAGTCCTGCCCTGGTACAATCTACCAAAATGCATCACCTTACATTGATCTAAATTCAACTCCATCTGCGATTTGTCAGCTCACTGGCCCAATTGACCAAGATCCCGTTGCATTTCGAGGTAACCTTCTTCACTGTCCACTATGCCACCAATCTTGGTGTCATCTGCAAACTTACTAACCATGCCTCCCTATCTTCTCATCTAAATCGTTCATATAAATGACAAATAACAGTGGACCCAGCACCAATCCCCGTGGCACTCCGCTGTCACAGGCCTCCAGTGTGAAAACCAAACCTTTACAGCCACCCTCTGTCTTCTGTCAGCAAGCCAATTTTGTTTCCATTCAGCTACCTCAGACTGGATCCCGTGAGATTTAACATTACTCAACAACTTACCATGAGGTACCTTGTCAAAGGCCTTGCTAAAGTCCATGTAGACAACATCAACTGTACTGCCCTCATCTACCTCCTTGGTTACCCTTTCAAAAAACTCAATCAAATTTATGAGACATGATTTTCCACTCGCAAAGCCATGCTGACTGTTCCTAATCAGTCCCTGCGTCTCTAAATGCCTATAGATCCTGTCTCTCAAAATACCTTCCAAAAACTGACCCACCACAGATGTGAGGCTCACCGGCCTGTAGCACCCAGGCTTTTCCCTGCAGCCCTTTTTAAACAAAGGCACAACATTTGCCACCCTCCAATCTTCAGGCATCTCACATGTGATTATCAATGATTCAAATGTCTCTGCTCGGGGAACCGCAATTTCCTCCCTTGCCTCCCACAACGTCCTGGGATATACCTCATCAGGGAATTTATCTACCTTGATGTGCTTTAAGACTTCCAGCACCTCCTTCTCCGTTATAGGTACACTCCTCAAGACATCACTATTTATTTCCCCAAGTTCCCTCACATCCATACTTTTCTCAACAGTGAATAATGATGAGGAATATTCATTTAGGATCTCCCCAACTCTTGTGGATCCGCACATAGATGACCCTGTTGATCTTAGTGAGACACAACTCTCTCCCTAGTTACTCTTTTGGTCTTTATGTATTTGTAGAAGCTCTTTGGATTCTCCTTTGACTTGTCTGCCAAAACAATCTTGTGTACCCTTTTTGCCCCCCTGATTTCTCTCAACTCTACTCCTAAACCCCTATTCTCTTCAAGGGATTCACTCGATCAAGCTGCCTATGCATGTCATGGTCTCCTTCTTCTTCTTGACCAGGACCTCAAGAACCCCAGTCATCCGGGGTTCCCTACTTCTACCAGCCTTGCCCTTCACTCCAAGTGGAATGTGCTTACCCTGAACCCTGGTTAACACACTTTTAAAAGCCTGCCACTTATCAGACATCCCTTTGCCTTCCCACAGACTCCCCCAATTCACTTTTGAAAGTTCCTGCCTGATACCATCAAAATTGGCCTTGCCCCAATTTAGAATTTTAAACTTTGGGCCAGACCTTTCATTCCCCATAGCTATCTTAAAACTAATGGAATTATGGTCACTGGTCCCAAAGTGATCCCTCACTAACACTTCTGTCACCTGCTTTTCCTTATTTCCCAGGGATGAGGGAGGGAGAGAGGGAGAGCTGGGGAGCGGGATTGACAGTTGTGGAGACAGGTGTTTGTGGAATCCAGGGGAGTTAACAGAACGCAACTGGGGAGAATACAGGTCAGTTTTAATTTAATCTGAATCAATGAAGTGTTAGCAGACTTATGGGCAGTTTTGAAGACAGTCACAATCGATATACAGTCCACAGTGAGATTGGTAACACATCCCTTTTCTCTCTCCACTCCCTCATGTTGTGGGGACTCGTTGCAAGTATTTTACTGGTTTGCATGGCCTTCAGAATTCCTGTAATCGAGGAACACAACCAACAGTGTGTGGGACACAGAGAGTTTGAGAGATTTAGAGAGAGAGAGAGAAAGAGAGAGGGAGAGATTGAGAGAGACTCAGAGAGTGGGTGAGAGTTCTGCAGTATTTCATGCTTCTCGCTGGGACGGAGATGGACAAATTGAGCAAGTGAGGAACAGAGAGAGTCACAGAGAGACGGGGAGATATTCACCAATTTAAACATTATTGTGGATTTGCAATGGACCGCAGGCTGTTTGAGATTCAGAAACAAGTATATTAAGCTGGAACATTACGGCAAATTGGCACTTATTAAAACATGAACACGAAAAAACACTCAGACACAGAGAGGCACACACAGACACAGGCATGCAAGCATGTAGGCAGAGACACAAAGAGTGACTGATTAACACTTAGATTTCTAACAATAAATGCCCTGATTAAACTGTCACTGGATGGTGGGGTTAACCCAGCAAACCCACACAGCTGGGTCAGAATCAGAACTCACCTTCTGCACTCACTGAAACGCTCCTGTATCACCTACCTTATTGCAATGGGATGCCGCGTTTGGGAGCAGGACAGGGACATGGGGTGTGGACAACTGCACATGTGGAGGATAAGGACGAGGAATCTATCAGAGAATCCACACAAACCAGGGAGAAACAAACAAGGAAACACATGCTGAAACTGAGAGATTGCTGTGTGGAAAGATTTAGAAATTGTTGGGAACATTGACCCAGTGAAATGTTGCCAATGTGATCAGAATAGATATGGTAAAATCTTTCTGCAGCATTAAGGCACGCAGTGTACTGAGTGGAACAATATTGTAGCATTCCAAAATAAACTACATTGGGCTTTGCACTGGCTGAATGCACCTGCTATTGGTCTGTGGTTCTGCAATTTCCTCACTGACAAAAACATGAATACAGTCTGTATAAATGATTCGAGCTTTCAACATGAGGTGCGCTTTGGATGTCAAGGAGAATATAGGACAGGAGAAGGCAAGGAAGGGAAGCTTCTGTTAGATTCTGAAATCTCCCACACAACACAAGATAGGCACACAATCACACTCACAGCCACAGACTCACGCTCAGACTGTGCTGCCGGCAAAGATTATGAAGGGAAATTGCCAAAAGCATTTGATGGGGACAGTGTAGAGGGAGCTTTACTCTGCATCTAACCCCGTGCTGTACCTGTCCAGGGAGTGTTTGATGGGACAGTGTAGAGGGAGCTTTACTCTGTATCTAACCCCGTGCTGTACCTGTCCTGGGAGTGTTTGATGGGGACAGTGTAGAGGGAGCTTTACTCTGTATCTAACCCCGTGCTGTACCTGTCCTGGGAGTGTTTGATGGGGGACAGTGTAGAGAGAGCTTTACTCTGTATCTAACCCCGTGCTGTACCTGTCCTGGGAGTGTGTGATGCGGACAGTGTAGAGGGAGCTTTACTCTGTATCTAACCCCGTGCTGTACCTGTCCTGGGAGTGTTTGATGGGGACAGTGTAGAGGGAGCTTTACTCTGTATCTAACCCCGTGCTGTACCTGTCCTGGGAGTGTTTGATGGGGGACAGTGTAGAGAGAGCTTTACTCTGTATCTAACCCCGTGCTGTACCTGTCCTGGGAGTGTTTGATGGGGACAGTGTAGAGGGAGCTTTACTCTGCATCTAACCCCGTGCTGTACCTGTCCTGGGAGTGTTTGATGGGACAGTGTAGAGGGAGCTTTACTCTGTATCTAACCCCGTGCTGTACCTGTCCTGGGAGTGTTTGATGGGGGACAGTGCAGAGGAAGCTTTACTCTGTATCTAACCCCGTGCTGTACCTGTCCTGGGAGTGTTTGATGGGGACAGTGTAGAGGGAGCTTTACTCTGTATCTAACCCCGTGCTGTACCTGTACTGGGAGTGTTTGATGGGGGACAGTGTAGAGAGAGCTTTACTCTGTATCTAACCCCGTGCTGTACCTGTCCTGGGAGTGTGTGATGCGGACAGTGTAGAGGGAGCTTTACTCTGTATCTAACCCCGTGCTGTACCTGTCCTGGGAGTGTTTGATGGGGACAGTGTCGAGGGAGCATTACTCTGTATCTAACCCCGTGCTGTACCTGTCCTGGGAGTGTTTGATGGGGGACAGTGTAGAGAGAGCTTTACTCTGTATCTAACCCCGTGCTGTACCTGTCCTGGGAGTGTTTGATGGGGACAGTGTAGAGGGAGCTTTACTCTGTATCTAACCCCGTGCTGTACCTGTCCTGGGAGTGTTTGATGGGGGACAGTGTAGAGAGAGCTTTACTCTGTATCTAACCCCGTGCTGTACCTGTCCTGGGAGTGTTTGATGGGGACAGTGTAGAGGGAGCTTTACTCTGTATCTAACCCCGTGCTGTACCTGCCCTGGGAGTGTTTGATGGGGACAGTGTAGAGGGAGCTTTACTCTGTATCTAACCCCGTGCTGTACCTGTCCTGGGAGTGTTTGATGGGGACAGTGTAGAGGGAGCTTTACTCTGTATCTAACCCCGTGCTGTACCTGCCCTGGGAGTGTTTGATGGCGACAGTGTAGAGGGAGCTTTACTCTGCATCAAACCCCGTGCTGTACCTGCCCTGGGAGTGTTTGATGGGGACAGTGTAGAGGGAGCTTTACTCTGTATCTATCCCCATGCTGTAGCTGTCCTGGGAGTATTTGATGGGGGGCAATGTAGAGGGAGGTTTGCTCTATACCGATCCCCATGCTGTACCTGTCAGGGAATGGTGGCTGATCAAAGAGGGCCTGGTGGACTGAAGTGCATTTGCTTCAATGCGAAAAGTTTTGCAGGTGAGACAGATGAACTTAGAGCTTGGATTATTATTTGGAACTTTGATGTTGTTGCCATCCCAGAGACTTGGTTAAGGGAAGGACAGGATTGACGATTTGACATTCGCGGATACAGATGCTTAAGGCTGGACAGAGGGGCATGTAAAAGGGGTGGTGGAGTTGCACTACTGGTTAGAACAAAGAACAGTACAGCACAGGAAACAGGCCCTTCGGACCTCCAAGCCTGTGCCGCTCCTTGGTCCAACTAGACCAATCGTTTGTATCCCTCCATTCCCAGGCTGCTCATGTGACTATCCAGGTAAGTCTTAAACGATGTCAGCGTGCCTGCCTCCACCACCCTACTTGGCAGCGCATTCCAGGCCCCCACCACCCTCTGTGTAAAAAACGTCCCTCTGATGTCTGAGTCATACTTCGCCCCTCTCAGCTTGAGCCCGTGACCCCTCGTGATCGTCACCTCCGACCTGGGAAAAAGCTTAAGGGGAATGTCGCAGCTGTAGTGCAGGAGGACAACTCGGAGTGCTCAGACAGCGAAACAATGTGGGAAGAGCTCAGGAATAGGAAGAGTGTAATTACAATGTTGGGAGTTTCCTACACGCCCCCCAAGGGCCTGCGGGAGATAGAGGAACAGATATGGAGGCAGATTTCGGCAAGGTGTAAAAGTAACAGGGTTGTTGTGATGGGTGATTTTAACTTCACCTGTATTACCATGACTCACTTCGTCCTGGTGTAATGGGGCAGAGTTTGTAAGGACCATCTAGGAGTGCTTCATCAAACAGTATGTAGATAGTCCAACTAGAGAAGGGGCCATACTGGACCTGCTATTGGGGAATGAGTCCAGCCAGGTGGTCGAGGTTTCAGCAGGGGAGCAGATCAGGAACAGTGACCACAACAGTAAGCTTCAAGGTACTGATGGATAGAGATAAGTGTAGTCCTCAAGTGAAGATGCTAAATTGGAAGAAGTCTAATTACAACAGTGTTTGGCAGGAACTGAAGGATGTAGATTGGGGGCAGATGTTTGAGGGCAAATCAACGTCTGGCATTTCGGGAGATCGAATGTAAAGGGGAGCTATACAATAAATGGCAGAACCATCAGGAGTCTCGACACACAGAGGGACCTGGGTGGACAAGTCCACAGATCCTTAAAGGTGGCAGCACAGGTGGAGAGGGTGGTCAAGAAGGTATATGGCATGCTTGCCTTTATTGGACGGGGCATAGAATATAAAGGTTGGCATATGATGTTGCAGCTGTATAGAACGTTGGTTAGGCCACATTTGGAATACTGCGTCCAGTTCTGGTCGCCACACTGCCAGAAGGACGTGGAGGCTTTGGAGAGAGTACAGAGAGTACTCGGATGTTGCCTGGTATGGAGGGTCTTAGCTATGAGGAGAGATTGGGTAAACTGGGGTTGTTCTCCCTGGAAAGACAGAGGATGAGGGGCGACCTAATAGAGGTGTATGAAATTACGAAGGGCATAGATAGGGTGAACAGTGGGAAGCTTTTTCCCAGGTTGGTGGTGACGAACACAAGGGGTCACGGGTTCAAGGTGAGGGGGGCAAGGTTCAACACAGATGTCAGGGGGACGTATTTTACACAGAGGGTGGTGGGGGCCTGGAATGCACTGCCAAGCAAGGTGATTGAGGCGGACACACTGGGATTATTTAAGACTTATCTAGATAGCCACATGAACAGACTGGGAATAGAGGGATGCAACCGAATGGTCTAGTTGGGCACATGAGCGGCGCAGGCTTGGAGGGCCGAAGGGCCTGTTCCTGTGCTGTTCTGTTCTTTGTTCTTTGTTCATGTGGGTGACATTGAAGTGTAAGTTGATCGGAATTGAGGACCGACACATTCCTGTCAGGATGAAAGATCAATATTGCACGTTTCGGGAACTTTCCGTAATGGGAGACATTTTGAGCCTCGTCAATGGGAAAAAGGAAGCATTTGTCAAGGTGAGGAGGCTGGAAACACACGGAGCAAATGTGGAATACAAGGAAAGCAGAAAGAAACTGAAGCAAGGAGTCAGGAGGAATTAAACGGATCATGAAAACTCATTGGCCTGCAGGATTCAGGAAAAACCCAATGTTTATATAATATATATATATATATATATATATATATATATAAATCCATACGTGGAGCCGGACGAAATGGGTGAGGTGTTAAATGAATACTTTGCGTCAGTATCCACCAATGAAAAGGGCTTGGTGGATGATGAGTCTGGGAAAGGGTGTGTCGGTAGTTGGAGTCATGTTGAGATAAAAAAGGAGGAAATATTGCAGGTCTTGAAAACATTAAGGTAGACAAGTCCCCAGGGCCTGATAGGATCTACCCCAGAATACTGAGAGAGGCAAGGGAGGAGGCTGGGGCCTTGAGAGAAATCTTTGTATCCTCACTGGCTGCAGGGGAAGTCCCAGAAAATTGGAGAATAGCCAATGTTGTTCCTCTGTTTAAGAAGGGTAGCAAGGATAATCCAGGTAATTACAGTCAGATGACCATTATGTCAGTGGTAGAGAAATTATTGGAGAGGATTCTTCGAGACAGTTTTACTGCCAATTGGAAATATGTGGACGTATTAGCGACGGGCAAGATGGTTTTCTGAAGGAAAGGTCGAGCCACAAGATCTTGATGTAGTTTTTCGAGCAAGTGACGAAGATGATAGATAAGGCAAAGGCTGTGGATGTTGTGGACATGGACTTCAGTAAAGGCTTTGACAAGATACCTCATGCTGGAATGGCAAAAAAATGGTGAAGTCACACGGAATCGGAGGAGAGCTGGCAAGATGGATACAGAATTGGCTTGGCCATAGAAGGCAGGGTGTAAGAGTAGGTGGTGACTTTTCTGATTGGAAGGCTGTGACTAGCGGTGTTACACAGTTCTGGGACCTTTGTTCTTTGTTGTTTATTGCAAATGATTTGGAGGAAAATGCAGCTGCTCTGATTGGTAAGTTCGCAGACGACGCAGAAATTGGTGGAGTTGCAGGAGTGAAGAGGATTGTCAGAGGATACAGCAGGATATAGACTGGTTGGAAACATTGGCGGAAAAATGGCAGATGGAGTTTAATCCACATAAATGTGAGGTGATGCAATTTGGAAGGTTTAATACATGTAGGAATTATACAGTTAACGAAATAACCATTTAGGAGTATTGACAGCAGAGAGACCTGGGCGTATATATCCCCCGATCAATGAAAGTGGTAACACAGGTGGATAAGGTCGTCAAGAAGGCAGACGGCAAGCTCGCCTTCATCGGTCGGGGCATTGAGTTTACAAATTGGCAGGTCATGCTGCAGCTGTACAGAAACTTAGTTCGGTCACATTTAAAATATTGATGTAGAATTCTGGTTGCCAGACCACAGAAGGATGTGGATGCCGTGGGGAGGGTACAGAAGAGGTTTACCTGAATGTTGGTTGCTCTGGATGGTATTAGCTATGAGGAGAGATTGGATGAACTCGGTTTGTTTTCACTGGAACAACGGAGGTTGAGGGGCGACCTGATAGAGGTTTACAAGATTATGAGTGTCATGGATCGAGTGGAGAGTCAGATGCCCTTTCTGAGGGTAGAGACGGCAAGTACGAGAGGACATAGGTTTAAGGTGCATTCTTGTTTTTCCCCAGAGTAAAAAAAATGCCAGGCAAGATGTTGGAATGCTCCTCCTGCAGGATATGGGAGATCAGGGAGACCTCCGGTATCCCTGACGACAGCACCTGCAAAAGATGCATTCAGCTGCAGCTGCTAGCAAAGCGGGAACTGGAGAAGGAGCTTGATGACCTCCATCTAATTCGGGAGAATGAGGAGTTTATAGACAGTAGCTTTAGGGAGATAGTTACACCGAAGCAGCCGAGCACAGGAAATTGGGTTACTGTAAGGAGAGGAAATGGAAATGTGAAAGGACAGGCAGAGCAGGGTTCCCCTGTGGCCATACCCCTCCACAACAGGTATACTGAATTGGATACTGTTGTGGGAGATGCTTTACCTGGGACAAGCTGCGACAGCCGGAACTCTGATACTGAGTCTGGTTCTACAGCGCAAAAGGGTGGGATGAAGAAGAGGAGAGCACTAGTCATAGGGGACACAATGGTCAGAGGTACAGACCGGAGGTTCTGTGGTCGGGACAGAGACTTCCGCATGGTTTGTTGCCTCCCAGGTGCCAAGGTCAGCGATGTCTCTGATCACGTGCACAGCGTTTTAAAGTGGGAAGGTGATCAGACAGATGTCGTGGTACACATCGGTACAAATGACGTGGGAAGGAATAGTGAGGAGGTCCTAAAGAGTGAGTACAAAGAGCTTGGAAGGAAGTTAAAAAGCAGGACCCCGAGGGTAGTAATCTCAGGATTGCTACCTGAGCCACATGCCAGTGAGGGCAGGAGTAGGATGCTCGGGCGGATAAACACGTGGCTGAGGAGCTGGTGCAGGGGGCAGGGTTTCCAATTCTTGGATCATTGGGACCTCTTCTGGGGCAGGTGGGACCTGTACAAGAGAGACGGGTTACACTTAAACTACAAGGGAACCAATATACTTGCAGGGAGATTTGCTAGTGTTATTGGGGAGCGTTTAAACTAGATTTGCAGGGGGGTGGGAACCAGAGTGCCAGAGCAGATAGTGGAGCAGGGGTAAAAAGACAGGTTAGTTCAAGCAAAATCACAAAAGGAAGGGTAGAGTGTGGTGGAAGTAATATTTTGAGGTGTGTCTATTTCGATGCCAGGAGTATGGTGGGGAAGGCAGATGAGCTGAAGGCGTGGATAGACACATGGAAATATGACATTTTGGCCATTAGTGAAACTTGGCTACAGGAGGGGCAGGACTGGCACCTCAATGTTCCAGGGTTCCAATGTTTCAGGCGGGATAGAGGCAGAGGGATAAAAGGTGGGGGGGTGGCATTGTTGGTCAAGTGACACAATCCCCAAGGATCACTCTAAATCGTGACACAATCCCCAAGGATCATTCTAAATCCTTGCACAATCCCCAAGAATGACTCTAAAAAGTGACACAATCCTCAAGGATCACCCTAAATAGTAACACAATCCCAAAGGATCACTCGAAATCGTGACACAATCCACAAGGATCGTTTTAAATAGTGACACAATCCACAACGATCACTCTCAATAGTGACACAATCCCCATAGATCACTCCAAATAGTGACACAATCCCCAAGGATCACTCTAAATAGTGACACAATCCCCAAGGATCACTCTAAATAGTGACACAATCCCCAAGGATCACTCACAATAGTGACACAATCCCCAAGGATGACTCTAACTAGTGACACAATTCCCAAGGTTCACTCTAAATAGTGACACAATCACCAAGGATCACACTAAATAGTGACACAATACCCAAGGACCACTCTAAATAGTGTCACAATCCCCAAGGATCACTCTAAATAATGGCACAATCCCCAAAGGATCACACTAAATAGTGACACAATCCCCAAGGACCACTCTCAATAGTGTCACAATCCCCAAGGATCACTCTAAATAGTGACACAATCACCAAGGATCATTCTAAATAGTGACACAATCCCCAGGGATCACTCTAAACAGTGACACAATCCCCAAGGATCACTCTAAATAGTGACACAATCCCCAAGGTTCACTCTAAATAGTGACACAATCCCCAAGGATCATTCTAAATAATGACAAAATCCCCAAGGATCACTCTAAATAGTGACACAATCCTCAAGGATCACTCTAAATAGTGACACAATCCCCAAGGATCACTCTCAATATTGAAACAGTCCCCAAGGATCACGCAGAATAGTGATACAATCCCCAAGGATCACACGAAATACTAACACAAACCCCAAGGATCACTCTAAATAATGACACAATCCCCAAGGATCACTCTAAATAGTGACACAATCCCCAAGGATCACTCTAAATAGTGACACAATCCCCAAGGATCACTCTAAATAGTGACACAATCCCCAAGGATCACTCTCAATAATGACACAATCCACAATGATCACTCTAAATAGTGACACAATCCCCAAGGATCACGCTAAATAATGACACAATCCACAAGGATCACTCGAAATAGTGACACAAACCCCAAGGATCACTCTAAATAGTGACACAATCCCCAAGGATCACTCTAAATGGTGACACAATTCCCAAGGATTAATCTAAATTGTGACTCAATCCCCAAGGATCACTCTAAATAGTGACACAATCCCCAAGGATCACTCTCAATAGAGACACAATCCCCAAGGATCACTCTAAATAGTGACACGATCCCCAAGGATCACTCTAAATAGTGACACAATCCCCAAGGATCACTCTCAATAGAGACACAAACCCCAAGGATCACTCTAAATAGTGACACAATCCCCAAGGATCACTCTAAATAGTGATACAATCCACAAGGATCACTCTAAATAGTGACACAATCCCCAAGGATCACTCTCAATAGAGACACAATCCCCAAGGATCACTCTAAATAGTGACACAATCCCAAGGAACACTCTAAATAGTGACACAATAACCAAGGATCACTCTAAATAAAGACACAATCCCCAAGGATCACTCTAAATAATGACACAATCCCCAAGGATCACTCTAAATAGTGACACAATCCCCAAGGATCACCCTAAATAATGACACAATCCACAAGGATCACTCTAAATAGTGACACAATCCCCAAGGATCACTCTAAGTAATGACACAATCCACAAGGATCACTCTAAATAGTGACAAAATCCCCAAGGATCACTCTCAATCGTTACACAATCCACAAGGATCACTCTAAATAGTGACACAATCCACAAGGATCA
This sequence comes from Mustelus asterias, assembly GCF_964213995.1. Classification (NCBI taxonomy): domain Eukaryota; kingdom Metazoa; phylum Chordata; class Chondrichthyes; order Carcharhiniformes; family Triakidae; genus Mustelus; species Mustelus asterias. Next base: position 73,004 of record NW_027590820.1, read on the forward strand.
TTTTAAACTGTGACAGAATTCACAAGGATCATTCAAATTAGTGACAACTTCTCCAAGGATCACTCTCGATATTGAAACAATCCCCATTGATCAAGCAGAATAGTGACACAATCCCCAAGGATCACACTAAATAGTGGCACAATCCCCAAGGATCACTCTAAATAGTGACATAATACCCAAGGATCACTCTAAATAGTGACAGAATCCCATAGGATCACTCTAAATAGTGACACAATCCCAAAGGATCACTCTAAATAGTGACACAATCCTCAAGGATCACTCTAAATAGTGACACAATCCGTAAGGATCACTCTAAATAGTGACACAATCCCCAAGCATCACTCTAAATAGTGACACAATCCCCAAGGATCACTCTAAATAATGACACAATCCCCAAGGATCACTCTAATTAGTGACACAATCCCCAAGGATCAATCCAAATGATGACACAATCCACAAGGATCACTCTAAATAGTGACGCAATCCTCAAGGATCACTCTAAATAGTGACACAATCCCCAAGGATCACTCTCAATATTGAAACAGTCCCCAAGGATCACGCAGAATAGTGACACAATCCCCAAGGATCACACGAAATACTAACACAAACCCCAAGGATCACTCTAAATAATGACACAATCCCCAAGGATCACTCCAAATAGTGACACAATCCCCAAGGATCACTCTAAATAGTGACACAATCCCCATGGATCACTCTAAATAGTGACACAATCCCCAAGGATCACTCTAAATAATGACACAATCCACAATGATCACTCTAAATAGTGACACAATCCCCAAGGATCACTCTAAATAATGACACAATCCACAAGGATCACTCGAAATAGTGACACAAACCCCAAGGATCACTCTAAATAGTGACACAATCCCCAAGGATCACTCTAAATAGTGACACAAACACCAATGATCACTCTAAATAGTGACACTATCCCCAAGGATCACTCTAAATAGATACACAATCCCAAAGAATCACTCTAAATAGTGACACAATCCCCAAGGATGAGACTAAATAGTGACACAATCCCCAAGGATCACTCTAAATGGTGACACAATTCCCAAGGATCACTCTGAATAGTGACACAATCCCCAAGGATCACTCTAAATAGTGACACAATCCCCAAGGATCACTCTAAATGGTGACACAATTCCCAAGGATTAATCTAAATTGTGACTCAATCCCCAAGGATCACTCTAAATAGTGACACAATCCCCAAGGATCACTCTGAATAGTGACACAATCCCCAAGGATCACTCTCAATAGAGACACAATCCCCAAGGATCACTCTAAATAGTGACACGATCCCCAAGGATCACTCTAAATAGTGACACAATCCCCAAGGATCACTCTCAAAAGAGACACAAACCCCAAGGATCACTCTAAATAGTGACACAATCCCCAAGGATCACTCTAAATAGTGATACAATCCACAAGGATCACTCTAAATAGTGACACAATCCCCAAGGATCACTCTCAATAGAGACACAATCCCCAAGGATCACTCTAAATAGTGACACAATCCCAAGGAACACTCTAAATAGTGACACAATAACCAAGGATCACTCTAAATAGAGACACAATCCCCAAGGATCACTCTAAATAATGACACAATCCCCAAGGATCACTCTAAATAGTGACACAATCCCCAAGGATCACTCTAAATAATGACACAATCCACAAGGATCACTCTAAATAGTGACACAATCCCCAAGGATCACTCTAAATAATGACACAATCCACAAGGATCACTCTAAATAGTGACAAAATCCCCAAGGATCACTCTCAATCGTTACACAATCCACAAGGATCACTCTAAATAGTGACACAATCCACGAGGATCACTCGAAATAGTGACACAAACCACAAGGATCACTCTAAATAGTGACACAATCCCCAAGGATCACTCTAAATAGTGATACAATCCACAAGGATCACTATAAATAGTGACACAATCCCCAAGGATCACTCTCAATAGAGACAGAATCCCCAAGGATCACTCTAAATAGTGACACAATCCCAAGGAACACTCTAAATAGTGACACAATAACCAAGGATCACTCTAAATAGAGACACAATCATAGAACATAGAACATAGAAAGCCACAGCACAAACAGGCCCTTCGGCCCACAAGTTGCGCCGATCACATCCCCACCTCTAGGCCTATCTATAGCCCTCAATCCCATTAAATCCCATGTATTCATCCAGAAGTCTCTTAAAAGACCCCAACGAGTTTGCCTCCACCACCACCGACGTCAGCCGATTCCACTCACCCACCACCCTCTGAGTGAAAGACTTACCCCTGACATCTCCTCTGTACCTACCCCCCAGCACCTTAAACCTGTGTCCTCTCGTAGCAACCATTTCAGCCCTTGGAAATAGCCTCTGAGAGTCTACCCTATCCAGACCTCTCAACATCTTGTAAACCTCTATCAGGTCACCTCTCATCCTTCGTCTCTCCAGGGAGAAGAGACCAAGCTCCCTCAACCTATCCTCATAAGGCATGCCCCCCAATCCAGGCAACATCCTTGTAAATCTCCTCTGCACCCTTTCAATGGCTTCAACATCTTTCCTGTGATGAGGTGACCAGAGCTGCGCGCAGTACTCCAAGTGGGGTCTAACCAGGGTCCTATAAAGCTGCAGCATTATCTCCCGACTCCTAAACTCAATCCCTCGATTAATGAAGGCCAGTACGCCGTACGCCTTCTTGACCGCATCCTCCACCTGCGAGGCCGATTTAAGAGTCCTATGGACCCGGACCCCAAGATCCAAGGATCACTCTAAATAATGACACAATCCCCAAGGATCACTCTAAATAATGACACAATCCCCAAGGATCACTCTAAATAGTGACACAATCCCCAAGGATCACTCTACATAATGACACAATCCACAAGGATCACTCTAAATAGTGACACAATCCCCAAGGATCACTCTAAATAATGACACAATCCACAAGGATCACTCTAAATAGTGACAAAATCCCCAAGGATCACTCTCAATCGTTACACAATCCACAAGGATCACTCTAAATAGTGACACAATCCACGAGGATCACTCGAAATAGTGACACAAACCACAAGGATCACTCTAAATAGTGACACAATCCCCAAGGATTAGTCTAAATAGTGACACAATCCCCAAGGATCACTCTAAATAGTGACACAAACCCCAAGGATCACTCTAAATAGTGACACAATCCCCAAGGATCACTCTAAATAGTTACACAATCCCACAGGATCACTGTAAATAGTGACACAATCCCCAAGGATCACTCTAAATAGTGACACAATTCCCAAGGATCACTCTAAATAGTGACACAATTCCCAAGGATCACTCTAAATAGTGACACAATCCCCAAGTATCACTCTAAATCGTGACACAATCCCCAAGGATCACTCTAAATAGTGACACAATACCCAAGGATCACTCTAAATACTGACACAGTTCCCAGGGATCACTGTAAATAGTGACACAATCCCCAAGGATCACTCTAAATAGTGACACAATCCCCAAGGATCACTCTCGATAGAGACACAATCCCCAAAGATCACTCTAAATAGTGATACAATCCACAAGGATCACTCAAAATAGTGGCACAATCCCCAAGGACACTCTAAATAATGACACAATCCACAAGGATCACTCTGAATAGTGACACAATCCCCAAGGATCACTCTAAATAATGACACAATCCACAAGGATCATTCTAAATAGTGACACAATCCCCAAGGATCACTCTCAATCGTTACACAATCCACAAGGATCACTCTAAATAGTGACACAATCCACAAGGATCATTTTGAACTGTGACACAATTCACAAGGACCACTCAAATTAGTGACAAATTCTCCAAGGATCACTCTCAATATTGAAACAATCCCCAATGATCACGCAGAATACTGACACAATCCCCAAGGATCACTCTGAATAGTGGCACAATCCCCAAGGATCACTCTAAATAGTGACACAATCCCCAAGGATCACTCTAAATAGTGGCACAATCCCCAAGGATCACTCTAAGTAGTGACACAATCCCCAAGGATCACTGTAAATGGTTACACAATCCCCAAGGATCACTCTAAATAGTGACACAATCACCAAGGATCATTCTAAATAGTGCAACAATCCCCAAGGATCACTGTAAATAGTGACACAATCCCCAAGGATCACTCTAAATAGTGACGCAATCCCCAAGGATCATTCTAAATAATGGCAAAATCCCCAAGGATGACTCTAAATAGTGACACAATCCTCAAGGATCACTCTAAATAGTGACACAATCCCCAAGGATCACTCTCAATATTGAAACAGTCCCCAAGGATCACGCAGAATAGTGACACAATTCCCAAGGATCACACTATTTAGAGTCATCCTTGGGGATTGTGTCACTATTGTGAGTGATCCTTGGGGATTGTGTCACTATTTAGAGTGATCCTTGGGGATTGTGTCACTATTTGGAGTGATCCATGGGGATTGTGTCACTATTTAGAGTGATCGTTGTGGATTCTGTCACTATTTAAAACGATCCTTGTGAATTGTGTCACGATTTCGAGTGATCCTTTGGGATTGTGTCACTATTTAGGGTGATCCTGAGGATTGTGTCACTTTTTAGCGTCATTCTTGGGGATTGTGTAACGATTTGGAGTGATCCTTGGGGATTGTGTCACTTGACCAACAATGCCACCCCCCCCACCTTTTATCCCTCTGCCTCTATCCCGTCTGGAAAATTGGAACCCTGGAACATTGAGCTGCCAGTCCTGCCCCTCCTGGAGCCAAGTTTCACTAATGGCTATAATGTCATATTTCCACGTGTCTATCCACGCCTTCAGCTCATCTGCCTTCCCCGCAATACTCCTGGCATTGAAACAGACACACCACAAGCAATTATTTCCACCACACTCTACTCTTCCATTTGTGATTTTGCTTGAACTAACCTGTCTTTTTAGCCCTGCTCCACTATCTGCTCTGGCACTCTGGTTCCCATCCCCCTGCAAATCTAGTTTAAACGCTCCCCAATAACAGTAGCAAATCTCCCTGCAAGTATATTGGTCCCCTTGTAGTTTAAGTGTAACCCGTCTCTCTTGTACAGGTCCCACCTGCCCCAAAAGAGGTCCCAATGATCCAAGAATTGGAAACCCTGCCCCCTGCACCAGCTCCTCAGCCACGTGTTTATCCGCCCGAGCATCCTACTCCTGCCCTCACTGGCATGTGGCTCAGGTAGCAATCCTGAGATTACTACCCTCGGGGTCCTGCTTTTTAACTTCCTTCCAAGCTCTTTGTACTCACTCTTTAGGACCTCCTCACTCTTCCTTCCCACGTCATTGATACCGATGTGTACCACGACATCTGGCTGATCACCTTCCAACTTTAGAACGCTGTGCACGCGATCAGAGACATCCCTGACCGTGGCACCCGGGAGGTAACAAACCATGCGGGAGTCTCTGTCCCGACCACAGAACCTCCGGTCTGTACCTCTGACCATTGAGTCCCCTATGACTACTGCTCTCCTCTTCTTCATCCCACCCTTTTGCGCTGTAGAACCAGACTCAGTATCAGAGTTCCGGCTGTCGCAGCTTGTCCCAGGTAAAGCATCTCCCACAACAGTATCCAATTCAGTATACCTGTTGTGGAGGGGTCTGGCCACAGGGGAACCCTGCTCTGCCTGTCCTTTCACACTGCCATTTATTCTCCTTACAGTAGCCCAATTACCTGTGCTCTGCCGCTTAGGTGTAACTATCTCCCAAAAGCTACTGTCTATATACTTCTTATTCTCCCGAATTGGATGGAGGTCATCAAGCTCCTTCTCCAGTTCCCTAACATGTTTTGCTAGCAGCTGCAGCTGAATGCATCTTTTGCAGGTGCTGTCATCAGGGATACCGGAGGTCTCCCTGATCTCCCACATCCTGCAAGAGGAGCATTCCAACATCTTGCCTGGCATTTTTTTCTTCCTCCTCAGCCTGCTCCTGTGGAACACAGAGGTGGACACAGGGACACAGCGAGAGAATCACAGATACACACAGGGACACACAGAGAGAGAATCACAGATACACACAGGGACACACAGAGAGAGAATCACAGATACACACAGGAACGCAGAGAAAATCACAGAAACACACAGGGACACAGAGAGAGAGAGAATCACAGCTACACACCGGGGCACACAGCGAGAGAGAATCAGAGAAACACACAGGGACACACAGAGAGAGAGAATCACAGAAACACACAGGGACACAGAGAGAGAGAGAGAATCACAGCTACACACCGGGGCACACAGCGAGAGAGAATCAGAGAAACACACAGGGACACACAGAGAGATTATCACAGATATACAGAGGGAGACAGAGGGTGAATCACAGATACACACAGGGATACACAGAGACAGAATCACAGATACACACAGGGACACAGAGTCACAGATGCATACAGGGACACAGTGAGAGATTCACATATACACACAGGAACACAGGGAAAGAATCATAGATACACAAGGGAGACAGAGAGAGAATCACAGATACACACCGGGACACTGAGAAAGAATCAGAGATACACACAGGGACACAGCGAGAAAATCATTGGTGCACACAGGGTCATCGAGAGAATCACAGATACACACAGGAACAGAGAGAAAGAATCAGAGATACACACAGAGACACAGAGAGAATCCAAGGTAAACAAAACGATTGTGAAATAGAATCACAGGGAGATTGTGCAAGATTTGCATCGACAGACACCACAACAGACATGTTCACATGTACACAAAAGACAATGAAATAGACCGACACAGGGACTCAAAGAGAATCACAGATAACCGCAGGGCCACAGAGAGAGAGAATCACAGATACACACAGGGACACAGAGAGAATCACAGATACACACAGGGACACTGAGAAAGAGTCACAGATACACACAGGGACACAGAGAGATTAACACAGACACACAAAGTGACAGAAACAGAATTCACATGAGAACAAAGGTATGATGCTTGGGAATTATATTTGCACAGAGATAATGGAGTGTGGGAGAATCACAGGTAAAGACAGGTGAGAGAAACATAATGCAACCGAGAGGCAAAGATGGATTGAGAGAAAAGCAAACACAGCAAACCACAGGTACAGAGGGGAATTAGAGTGTCACCCCATCACATCTAATAAATATTAACCTCCTCCGTCACCATTGTACAGGGACTGCAGTCTGTCCCACTAACATGACCAACGGAAGGAATTCAACAAGACTCCTTCAACAGCACCTTCCTAACCAGTAAACACTATTCCGAGACAGAGCAGAAACTGAGAACATCGCCAGCAGCAACATCACCTCCAATACACACAACATGCTGACTTGGAACGCTATCACTGTTCCATTGCTGTCACTGAGTCAAATCCAGACACTTCCTCCCCAATACCCAATTGACAGCAGCAATGTCAAAAAGCAGCTCACCATCACATTCTCAAGGGCAACATGTGATCGCTTATTCCTGCTGGCCTTGCAGTTCAGGAGGGAGTTATTGGATTTGACTCAGCGACAGTGAAGGAACGACAATATGGATTCCACGTCAGGATGGTGTGTGACTCGGAGATGAACTTTCAGGTGGTGATGTTGTAATGTGTCTCATATCCTGGTCCTTGCAGGTTACTGATCGGAGGTGTGTAAGGAGCCATCACAGGAGGGAAAATGCTCCTTCCCTGTATTGTGTAGATAGTACACACTGCCAGTAAATTGCACAGAGGTGGACAGCGAGCATGTTTACCATGATATTTGAGTGGTTCACTAAGTTAGCTTTGCTTTTAAAGGCACTGTACACGTGAAAGAGAGAGGGAAGGATATCACAGATGTGCACAGGGACAAAGAGAGAAGATCACTGATACACACAGGGACACAGAGAGAGATTAACACATACACACATCGTGACAGAAACGGAATTCACATGTGAACAAATGTATGATGCTTGGGAATTATATTTGCACAGAGATAAGGGAGTGTGGGAGAATCACAGGTACAGACAGGTGAGAGAGACAGAATGCAACCGAGAGGCAAAGATGGATTGAGAGAAAAGCAAACACAGCAAACCACAGGTACAGAGGGGAATTAGAGTGTCAACCAATCACATCTAATAAACATTAACCTCCTCCATCACCATTGTACAGGGACTGCAGTCTGTCCCACTAACAAGATCCACTGCAGGAACTCACCAAGACTCCTTCAACAGCACCTTCCTAACCAGTAAACACTATTCCGAGACAGAGCAGAAACTGAGAACATCACCAGCAGCATCACCTCCAATACACACACCATGCTGACTTGGAACGCTATAACTGTTCCATTGCTGTCACTGAGTCAAATCCAGACACTTCCTCCCCAACACCCAATGGACAGCAGCAATGTCAAAAAGCAGCTCACCATCACATTCTCAAGGGCAACATGTGATGGCTTATTCCTGCTGGCCTTGCACTTCAGGAGGGAGTTACTGGATTTGACTCAGCGACAGTGAAGGAACGACAATATGGATTCCAGGTCAGGATGGTGTGTGACTCGGAGATGAACTTTCAGGTGGTGATGTTGTAATATGTCTCATATCCTGGTCCTTGCAGGTTACTGATCGGAGTTGTGTAAGGAGCCATCACAGGAGGGAAAATGCTCCTTCCCTGTGTTGTGTAGATAGCACACACTGCCAGAAAATTGCACAGAGGTGGACAGAGAGCATGTTTACCATGATATCTGAGTGGTTCACTACGTCTGCTTTGCTTTTAAAGGCACTGTACACGTGAAAGAGAGAGGGAAGGATATCACAGATGTGCACAGGGTCACAGAGAGAGGGTCACAGATACACACAGGGACACAGAGAGAGATTAACACATACACACACAGTGACAGAAACAGAATTCACATGTGAACAAAGGTATGCTGCTTGGGAATTATATTTGCACAGAGATAAGGGAGTGTGGGAGAATCACAGGTCCAGACAGGTGAGAGAGACAGAATGCAACCGAGAGGCAAAGATGGATTGAGAGAAAAGCAAACACAGCAAACCACAGGTATTGAGGGGAATTGGAGTCACCCCATCCCAGACTATAAACATTAACCTCGTCCATCACCATTGTACAGGGACTGCAGTCTGTCCCACTAACAAGATCCACTGCAGGAATTGAACAAGACTCCTTCAACAGCAACTTCCTAACCAGTAAACACTATTCCGAGACAGAGCAGAAACTGAGAACATCACCAGCAGCAACATCACCTCCAATACACACACCATGCTGACTTGGAACGCTATCACTGTTCCATTGCTGTCACTGAGTCAAATCCAGACACTTCCTCCTCAACACCCAATGGAAAGCAGCAATGTCAAAAAGCAGCTCACCATCACATTCTCAAGGGCAACATGTGATGGCTTATTCCTGGTGGCCTTGCAGTTCAGGAGGGAGTTACTGGATTTGACTCAGCGACAGTGAAGGTACGACAATATAGATTGCAAGTCAGGATGGTGTGTGATTCGGAGATGAACTTTCAGGTGGTGACGTTGTAATGTTTCTCACATCCTTGTCCTTCCAGGTTACTGATTGGTGGTGTGTAAGGAGCCGTCACAGGAGGGAATTACTTCTTCCCTGCAGTTTGCAGACTGTACACACTGCTGGAAAATTGCACAGAGGTGGACAGAGGAAATGTTTAAGGCGTTACCGGATTCATTCATTCAGTTATCTTTGCTTTTAAAGACACTGTTCAGGGACAGAAAGGGAAAGACAAACACAGATGCACACAGGAACACAGAGAAGATCACAGAAACACAGAGGGACACAGAGAGAATCACAGATACACACAGGGACACAGAGAGAGCATCATAGATACACACAGGAACGCAGAGAAAATCCCAGATACACACAGTGACACAGAGAGAGAAAATCACAGATACACACCGGGGCACACACAGAGAGAGAATCACAGATACACACAGGGACACAGAGAGAGAAAATCACAGATACACACTGGGACACAGGGAAAGAATCATAGATACACAAGGGAAACAGAGAGAGAATCACAGATACACACAGGAACACAGAAAGAGTCACAGATGCACACAGGGAGACAGAGAGAGAGAATTACATATACACACAGGGACACTGAGAAAGAATCAGAGATACACAAGGGGACACAGCGAGAAAATCATTGATGCACCCAGGGTCATCGAGAGAATCACAGATACACACAGGAAGAGAGAGAAAGAATCAGAGATACACACAGAGACACAGAGAGAATCCAAGGTAAACAAAGCGATTGTGAAATAGAATCACAGGGAGATTGTGAAAGATTTGCATCGACAGACACCACAACAGACATGTGAACATATTCACATATACACAAAAGACAATGAAATAGACCTACACAGGGACTCAAAGAGAATGACAGATAACCGCAGGGCCAGAGAGAGAGAATCAAAGATATACACAGGGACACAGAGAGAATCACAGATACACACAGGGACACAGAGAGAATCACAGATACACACAGGGACACAGAGAGAATCACAGATGCACACCGGGACACAAATAGGGAATAACACAAACACATAGGAATTGCATGTGAAAAGTGGTATGGTGCATGGGAAATCTATTTGCTCGGCGATTATGGGAGTGCGGGAGATTCACAGATACAGACTGGGGAGAGAGACAGAATGTTACCGAGGTGCAATCCAAGATGGATTGAGAGAAAAGCAATAACGGGTAACCACAGGTATTGAGGGGAATTGGAGTCACCCCATCCCAGACCATAAACATTAACCTCGTTCATCACCATTGTACAGGGAATGCAGTCTGTCCCACTAACATGATCCACTGCAGGAATTCACCAAGACTCCTTCAACAGCACCTTCCTAACCAGTAAACACTATTCCGAGACAGAGCAGAAACTGAGAACATCACCAGCAGCAACGCCACCTCCAATACACACACCATGCTGACTTGGAACGCTTTCACTGTTCCATTGCTGTCACTGAGTCAAATCCAGACACTTCCTCCCCAACACCCAATGGACAGCAGCAATGTCAAAAAGCAGCTCACCATCACATTCTCAAGGGCAACATGTGATGGCTTATTCCTGCTGGCCTTGCAGTTCAGGAGGGAGTTACTGGATTTGACTCTGCGGCAGTGAAGGAACGACAATATAGATTGCAAGTAAGGATGGTGTGTGATTCGGAGATGAAGTTTCAGGTGGTGACGTTGTAATGTTTTTCACATCCTTGACCTTCCAAGTTACAGATTGGAGGTGTGTAAGGAGCCGTCACAGGAGGGAAATGCTTCTTCCCTGCAGTTTGTAGATAGAACACACTGCTGGAAAATTGCTGGACAGAGGGAATGTTTACGGAGATATCCGATTCATTCATTCAGTTATCTTTGCTGTTAAACACACTGTTCAGGGACAGAAAGGGAAAGACAAACACAGATACACACAGGAACACAGAGAAAATCACAGAAACACACAGGGACACAGTGAGAATCACAGATACACACAGGGACACAGAGAGAATCACAGATACACACAGGGACACAGAGAAAATCACAGATACACACAGTGACACAGAGAGAGAAAATCACAGATACACACCGGGGCACACACAGAGAGAGAATCACAGATACACACAGGGACACAGTGAGAATCACAGATACACACAGGGACACAGTGAGAATCACAGATACACACAGGGATACAGTGAGAGCATCATAGATACACACAGGAACGCAGAGAAAATCACAGATACACACAGTGACACAGAGAGAGAAAATCACAGATACACACCGGGACACAGAGAGAGAATCATAGATACAGACAGGGACACACAGAGAGAATCACAGATACACACAGGAACACAGAAAGATTCACAGATGCACAAAGGGAGACAGAGAGAATGACATTTACACACAGGGATACTGAGAAAGAATCAGAGATACACATACGGACACAGCGAGAAAATCATTGATGCACACAGGGTCATCGAGAGAATCACAGATACACACAGGAACACAGAGAAAGAATCAGAGATACACACAGAGACACAGAGAGAATCCAAGGTCAACAAAGCGATTGTGAAATAGAATCACATGGAGATTGTGAAAGATTTGCATCGACAGACACCACAACAGACATGTGAACATATTCACATATACACAAAAGACAATGAAATAGACCGACACAGGGACTCAAAGAGAATCACAGATAACCGCAGGGCCAGAGAGAGAGAATCACAGATACACACAGGGACACAGAGAGAATCACAGATACACACAGGGACACAGAGAGAATCACAGATACACACAGGGACACAGAGAGAATCACAGATACACACTGGGACACAAAGAGGGAATAACACAAACACATAGGAATCGCATGTGAAAAATGGTATGGTGCATGGGAAATCTATTTGCTCGGCGATTATGGGAGTGCGGGAGATTCACAGATACAGACTGGGGAGAGAGACAGAATGTTACCGAGGTGCAATCCAAGATGGATTGAGAGAAAAGCGATAACGGGTAACCACAGGTATTGAGGGGAATTGGAGTCACCCCATCCCAGACCATAAACATTAACCTCCTCCATCACCATTGTACAGGGGCTGCAGTCTGTCCCACTAACAGGATCCACTGCAGGAATTCACCAAGACTCCTTCAACAGCACCTTCCTAATCAGTAAACACTATTCCTAGACAGAGCAGAAACTGAGAACATCACCAGCAGCATCACCTCCAATACACACACCATGCTGACTTGGAACGCTATCACTGTTCCATTGCTGTCACTGAGTCAAATCCAGACACTTCCTCCCCACCACCCAATGGACAGCAGCAATGTCAAAAAGCAGCTCACCATCACATTCTCAAGGGCAATATGTGATGGCTCACTCCTGCTGGCCTTGCAGTTCAGGAGGGAGTTACTGGATTTGGCTCAGGGACAGTGAAGAAACGACAATATGGATTCCAGGTCAGGATGGTGTGTGACTCGGAGATGAACTTTCAGGTGATGATGTTGTAATATGTCTCATATCCTGGTCCTTGCAGGTTACTGATCGGAGTTGTGTAAGGAGCCATCACAGGAGGGAAATGCTCCTTCCCTGTGTTGTGTAGATAGTACACAATGCCAGAAAATTGCACAGGGGTGGACAGCGAGCATGTTTACCATGATATCTGAGTGGTTCACTACGTTTGCTTTGCTTTTAAAGGCACTATACAGGTGAAAGAGAGAGAGAAAGAGATCACTGATGTGCACAGGGACACAGAGAGAGGGTCACAGATACACACGTGACACAGAGAGACATTAACACATACACACACAGTGACAGAAACATAATTCACATGCGAACAAAGGTATGCTGCTTGGGAATTATATTTGCACAGAGATAAGGGAGTGTGGGAGAATCACAGGTACAGACAGGTGAGAGAGACAGAATGCAACCGAGAGGTAAAGATGGATTGAGAGAAAAGCAAACACAGCAAACCACAGTTATTGAGGGGAATTGGAGTCACCCCATCCCAGACCATAAACATTAACCTCCTCCATCACCATTGTACAGGGACTGCAGTCTGTCCCACTAACAAGATCCACTGCAGGAATTCACCAAGACTCCTTCAACAGCACCTTCCTAACCAGTAAAGACTATTCCGAGACAGAGCAGAAACTGAGAACATCACCAGCAGCATCACCTCCAATACACACACCATGCTGACTTGGAACGCTATCACTGTTCCATTGCTGTCACTGAGTCAAATCCAGACACTTCCTCCCCACCACCCAATGGACAGCAGCAATGTCAAAAAGCAGCTCACCATCACATTCTCAAGGGCAATATGTGATGGCTCACTCCTGCTGGCCTTGCAGTTCAGGAGGGAGTTTCTGGGTTTGAGTCAGTGACAGTGAAGAAACGACAATATGGATTCCAGGTCAGGATGGTGTGTGACTCAGATATGAACTTTCAGGTGGTGATGTTGCAATATGTCTCATATCCTGGTCCTTGCAGGTTACTGATCGGAGGTGTGTAAGGAGCCATCACAGGAGGGAAATCCTCCTTCCCTGTGTTGTGTAGATAGCACACACTGCCAGTAAATTGCACAGAGGTGGACAGAGAGCATGTTTACCATGATATTTGAATGGTTCACTAAGTTAGCTTCGCTTTTAAAGGCTCTGTACACGTGAAAGAGAGAGGGAAGGATATCACAGATGTGCACAGGGACAAAGAGAGAGGATCACTGATACACACAGGGACGCAGAGAGTGATTAACACATACACACAAAGTGACAGAAACAGAATTCACATGTGAACAAAGGTATGATGCTTGAGAATTATATTTGCACAGAGATAAGGGAGTGTGGGAGAATCACAGCTTCAGAGAGGTGAGAGAGACAGAATGCAACCGAGGGGCAAAGATGGATTGAGAGAAAAGCAAACACAGCAAACCACTGGTACAGAGGGGAATTAGAGTGTCAACCCATCACATCTAATAAACATTAACCTCCTCCATCACCATTGTACAGGGGCTGCAGTCTGTCCCACTAACAGGATCCACTGCAGGAATTCACCAAGACTCCTTCAACAGCACCTTCCTAATCAGTAAACACTATTCCTAGACAGAGCAGAAACTGAGAACATCACCAGCAGCATCACCTCCAATACACACAGCATGCTGACTTGGAACGCTATCACTGTTCCATTGCTGTCACTGAGTCAAATCCAGACACTTCCTCCCCACCACCCAATGGACAGCAGCAATGTCAAAAAGCTGCTCACCATCACATTCTCAAGGGCAATATGTGATGGCTCACTCCTGCTGGCCTTGCAGTTCAGGAGGGAGTTACTGGATTTGGCTCAGGGACAGTGAAGAAACGACAATATGGATTCCAGGTCAGGATGGTGTGTGACTCGGAGATGAACTTTCAGGTGATGATGTTGTAATATGTCTCATATCCTGGTCCTTGCAGGTTACTGATCGGAGTTGTGTAAGGAGCCATCACAGGAGGGAAAAGCTCCTTCCCTGTGTTGTGTAGATAGTACACAATGCCAGAAAATTGCACAGGGGTGGACAGCGAGCATGTTTACCATGATATCTGAGTGGTTCACTACGTTTGCTTTGCTTTTAAAGGCACTATACAGGTGAAAGAGAGAGAGAAAGAGATCACTGATGTGCACAGGGACACAGAGAGAGGGTCACAGATACACACGTGACACAGAGAGACATTAACACATACACACACAGTGACAGAAACATAATTCACATGCGAACAAAGGTATGCTGCTTGGGAATTATATTTGCACAGAGATAAGGGAGTGTGGGAGAATCACAGGTACAGACAGGTGAGAGAGATAGAATGCAACCGAGAGGTAAAGATGGATTGAGAGAAAAGCAAACACAGCAAACCACAGTTATTGAGGGGAATTGGAGTCACCCCATCCCAGACCATAAACATTAACCTCCTCCATCACCATTGTACAGGGACTGCAGTCTGTCCCACTAACAGGATCCACTGCAGGAATTCACCAAGACTCCTTCAACAGCACCTTCCTAACCAGTAAAGACTATTCCGAGACAGAGCAGAAACTGAGAACATCACCAGCAGCATCACCTCCAATACACACACCATGCTGACTTGGAACGCTATCACTGTTCCATTGCTGTCACTGAGTCAAATCCAGACACTTCCTCCCCACCACCCAATGGACAGCAGCAATGTCAAAAAGCAGCTCACCATCACATTCTCAAGGGCAATATGTGATGGCTCACTCCTGCTGGCCTTGCAGTTCAGGAGGGAGTTTCTGGGTTTGAGTCAGTGACAGTGAAGAAACGACAATATGGATTCCAGGTCAGGATGGTGTGTGACTCAGAGATGAACTTTCAGGTGGTGATGTTGTAATATGTCTCATATCCTGGTCCTTGCAGGTTACTGATCGGAGGTGTGTAAGGAGCCATCACAGGAGGGAAATCCTCCTTCCCTGTGTTGTGTAGATAGCACACACTGCCAGTAAATTGCACAGAGGTGGACAGAGAGCATGTTTACCATGATATTTGAGTGGTTCACTAAGTTAGCTTCGCTTTTAAAGGCTCTGTACACGTGAAAGAGAGAGGGAAGGATATCACAGATGTGCACAGGGACAAAGAGAGAGGATCACTGATACACACAGGGACGCAGAGAGTGATTAACACATACACACAAAGTGACAGAAACAGAATTCACATGTGAACAAAGGTATGATGCTTGAGAATTATATTTGCACAGAGATAAGGGAGTGTGGGAGAATCACAGCTTCAGAGAGGTGAGAGAGACAGAATGCAACCGAGGGGCAAAGATGGATTGAGAGAAAAGCAAACACAGCAAACCACTGGAACAGAGGGGAATTAGAGTGTCAACCCATCACATCTAATAAACATTAACCTCCTCCATCACCATTGTACAGGGACTGCAGTCTGTCCCACTAACAAGATCCACTGCAGGAATTCACCAAGACTCCTTCAACAGCACCTTCCTAACCAGTAAACACTATTCCTAGACAGAGCAGAAACTGAGAACATCACCAGCAGCAACATCACCTCCAATACACACAGCATGCTGACTTGGAACGCTATCACTGTTCCATTGCTGTCACTGAGTCAAATCCAGACACTTCCTCCCCACCACCCAATGGACAGCAGCAATGTCAAAAAGCAGCTCACCATCGCATTCTCAAGGGCAATATGTGATGGCTCATTCCTGCTAGCCTTGCACTTCAGGAGGGAGTTACTGAATTTGACTCAGCGACAGTGAAGGAACGACAATATGGATTCCAGGTCAGGATGGTGTGTGACTCGGAGATGAACTTTCAGGTGGTGATGTTGTAATGTGTCTCATATCCTGGTCCTTGCAGGTTACTGATCGGAGGTGTGTAAGGAGCCATCACAGGAGGGAAAATGCTCCTTCCCTGTGTTGTGTAGATAGTACACAATGCCAGAAAATTGCACAGAGGTGGACAGCGAGCATGTTTACCATGATATCTGAGTGGTTCACTACGTTTGCTTTGCTTTTAAAGGCACTATACAGGTGAAAGAGAGAGGGAAAGAGATCACAGATGTGCACAGGGACACAGAGAGAGGGTCACAGATACACACGTGACACAGAGAGAGATTAACACATACACACACAGTGACAGAACCAGAATTCACATGTGAACAAAGGTATGATGCTTGGGAATTATATTTGCACAGAGATAAGGGAGTGTGGGAGAATCACAGGTACAGACAGGTGAGAGAGACAGAATGCAACCGAGAGGCAAAGATGGATTGAGAGAAAAGCAAACACAGCAAACCACAGGTATTGAGGGGAATTGGAGTCACCCCATCCCAGACTATAAACATTAACCTCGTCCATCACCATTGTACAGGGACTGCAGTCTGTCCCACTAACAAGATCCACTGCAGGAATTCACCAAGACTCCTTCAACAGCACCTTCCTAACCAGTAAACACTATTCATAGACAGAGCAGAAACTGAGAACATCACCAGCAGCAACATCACCTCCAATACACACACCATGCTGACTTGGAACGCTATCACTGTTCCATTGCTGTCACTGTGTCAAATCCAGACACTTCTTCCCCACCACCCAATGGACAGCAGCAATGTCAAAAAGCAGCTCACCATCACATTCTCAAGGGCAATATGTGATGGCTCACTCATGCTGGCCTTGCAGTTCAGGAGGGAGTTACTGGATTTGGCTCAGTGACAGTGAAGAAACGACAATATGAATTCCAGGTCAGGATGGTGTGTGATTCGGAGATGAACTTTCAGGTGGTAATGTTGTAATGTGTCTCATATCCTGGTCCTTGCAGGTTACTGATCGGAGTTGTGTAAGGAGCCATCACAGGAGGAAAATGCTCCTTCCCTGCGTTGTGCAGATAGCACACTCTGCCAGTAAATTGCACAGAGGTGGACAGAGAGCATGTTTACCATGATATTTGAGTGGTTCACTAAGTTAGCTTTGCTTTTAAAGGCACTGTACACGTGAACGAGAGAGGGAAGGATATCACAGATGTGCACAGGGACAAAGAGAGAGGATCACTGATACACACAGGGACACAGAGAGAGATTAACACATACACACACAGTGACAGAAACAGAATTCACATGTGAACAAAGGTATGATGCTTGGGAATTATATTTGCACAGAGATAAGGGAGTGTGGGAGAATCACATTTACAGACAGGTGAGAGAGACATAATGCAACCGAGAGGCAAAGATGGATTGAGAGAAAAGCAAACACAGCAAACCACAGGTACAGAGGGGAATTAGAGTGTCAACCCATCACATCTAATAAACATTAACCTCCTCCATCACCATTGTACAGGGACTGCAGTCTGTCACACTCACATGATCCACTGCACGAACTCACCAGGACTCCTTCAACAGCACCTTCCAAACCCGTAAACACAATTTATAGACAGAGCAGAAACTGAGAACATCACCAGAAGCATCACCTCCAATACACACACCATGCTGACTTGGAACGCTATCACTGTTCCATTGCTGTCACTGAGTCAAATCCAGACACTTCCTCCCCAACACCCAATTGACAGCAGCAATGCCAAAAAGCAGCCCACCATCACATTCTCAAGGGCAATATGTGATGGCTCATTCCTGCTGGCCTTGCAGTTCCAGAGGGAGTTATTGGATTTGACTCAGCGACAGTGAAGGAACGACAATATGGATTCCAGGTCAGGATGGTGTGTGACTCGGAGATGAACTTTCAGGTGGTGATGTTGTAATATGTCTCATATCCTGGTCCTTGCAGGTTACTGATCGGAGTTGTGTAAGGAGCCATCACAGGAGGGAAAATGCTCCTTCCCTGTGTTGTGTAGATAGCACACACTGCCAGTAAATTGCACAGAGGTGGACAGAGAGCATGTTTACCATGATATCTGAGTGGTTCACCAAGTTAGCTTTGCTTTTAAAGGCACTGTACACGTGAAAGAGAGGGAAAGATATCACAGATGTGCACAGGGACACAGATAGAGGATCACAGATACACACAGGGACACAGAGATTAACACACACACACAGTGACAGAAACAGAATTCACATGTGAACACAGGTATGATGCTTGAGAATTATATTTGCACAGAGATAAGGGAGTGTGGGAGAATCACATTTACAGACAGGTGAGAGAGACATAATGCAACCGAGAGGCAAAGATGGATTGAGAGAAAAGCAAACACAGCAAACCACAGGTACAGAGGGGAATTAGAGTGTCAACCCATCACATCTAATAAACATTAACCTCCTCCATCACCATTGTACAGGGACTGCAGTCTGTCACACTAACATGATCCACTGCACGAACTCACCAAGACTCCTTCAACAGCACCTTCCTAACCCGTAAACACTATTCCTAGACAGAGCAGAAACTGAGAACATCACCAGCAGCATCACCTCCAATACACACACCATGCTGACTTGGAACGCTATCACTGTTCCATTGCTGTCACTGAGTCAAATCCAGACACTTCCTCCCCAACACCCAATTGACAGCAGCAATGCCAAAAAGCAGCTCACCATCACATTCTCAAGGGCAATATGTGATGGCTCATTCCTGCTGGCCTTGCAGTTCCAGAGGGAGTTATTGGATTTGACTCAGCGACAGTGAAGGAACGACAATATGGATTCCAGGTCAGGATGGTGTGTGACTCGGAGATGAACGTTCAGGTGGTGATGTTGTAATATGTCTCATATCCTGGTCCTTGCAGGTTACTGATCGGAGTTGTGTAAGGAGCCATCACAGGAGGGAAAATGCTCCTTCCCTGTGTTGTGTAGATAGCACACACTGCCAGTAAATTGCACAGAGTTGGACAGAGAGCATGTTTACCATGATATCTGAGTGGTTCACTAAGTTAGCTTTGCTTTTAAAGGCACTGTACACGTGAAAGAGAGGGAAAGATATCACAGATGTGCACAGGGACACAGATAGAGGATCACAGATACACACAGGGACACAGAGAGATTAACACACACACACACAGTGACAGAAACAGAATTCACATGTGAACATAGGTATGATGCTTGAGAATTATATTTGCACAGAGATAAGGGAGTGTGGGAGAATCACAGCTTCAGACAGGTGAGAGAGACAGAATGCAACCGAGGGGCAAAGATGGATTGAGAGAAAAGCAAACACAGCAAACCACAGGTACAGAGGGGAATTAGAGTGTCAACCCATCACATCTAATAAACATTAACCTCGTCCATCACCATTGTACAGGGACTGCAGTCTGTCCCACTAACAAGATCCACTGCACGAACCCACCAAGACTCCTTCAACTGCACCTTCCTAACCAGTAAACACTATTCCTAGACAGAGCAGAAACTGAGAACATCACCAGCAGCAACATCACCTCCAATACACACACCATGCTGACTTGGAACGCTATCACTGTTCCATTGCTGTCACTGAGTCAAATCCAGACACTTCCTCCCCACCACCCAATGGACAGCAGCAATGTCAAAAAGCAGCTCACCATGACATTCTCAAGGGCAATATGTGATGGCTCACTCATGCTGGCCTTGCAGTTCAGGAGGGAGTTACTGGATTTGGCTCAGTGACAGTGAAGAAACGACAATATGGATTCCAGGTCAGGATGGTGTGTGATTCGGAGATGAACTTTCAGGTGGTGATCTTGTAATGTGTCTCATATCCTGGTCCTTGCAGGTTACTGATCGGAGGTGTGTAAGGAGCCATCACAGGAGGGAAATGCTCCTTCCCTGTGTTGTGTCGATAGCACACACTGCCAGTAAATTGCACAGAGGTGGACAGAGAGCATGTTTACCATGATATTTGAGTGGTTCAATACGTGAGCTTTGCTTTTAAAGGCTCTGTACACGTGAACGAGAGAGGGAAGGATATCACAGATGTGCACAGGGACAAAGAGAGAGGATCACTGATACACACAGGGACACAGAGAGAGATTAACACATACACACACAGTGACAGAAACAGAATTCACATGTGAACAAAGGTATGATGCTTGGGAATTATATTTGCACAGAGATAAGGGATTGTGGGAGAATCACAGGTACAGACAGGTGAGAGAGACAGAATGCAACCGAGAGGCAAAGATGGATTGAGAGAAAAGCAAACACAGCAAACCACAGGTACAGAGGGGAATAAGAGTGTCAACCCATCACATCTAATAAACATTAACCTCCTCCATCACCATTGTACAGGGACTGCAGTCTGTCCCACTAACAAGATCCACTGCACGAACTCACCAAGACTCCTTCAACAGCACCTTCCTAACCAGTAAACACTATTCCTAGAAAGAGCAGAAAATGAGAACAGCACCAGCAGCATCACCACCAATACACACAGCATGCTGACTTGGAACGCTATCACTGTTCCATTGCTGTCACTGAGTCAAATCCAGACACTTCCTCCCCAACACCCAATTGACAGCAGCAATGTCAAAAAGCAGCTCACCATCACATTCTCAAGGGCAATATGTGATGGCTCATTCCTGCTGGCCTTGCACTTCAGGAGGGTTTTACTGGATTTGACTCAGCGACAGTGAAGGAACGACAATATGGATTCCAGGTCAGGATGGTGTGTGACTCGGAGATAAACTTTCAGGTGGTGATGTTGTAATGTGTCTCATATCCTGGTCCTTGCAGGTTACTGATCGGAGGTGTGTAAGGAGCCATCACAGGAGGGAAAATGCTCCTTCCCTGTGTTGTGTAGATAGTACACAATGCCAGAAAATTGCACAGAGGTGGACAGCGAGCATGTTTACCATGATATCTGAGTGGTTCACTACGTTTGCTTTGCTTTTAAAGGCACTATACAGGTGAAAGAGAGAGGGAAAGAGATCACAGATGTGCACAGGGACACAGAGAGAGGGTCACAGATACACACGTGACACAGAGAGAGATTAACACATACACACACAGTGACAGAACCAGAATTCACATGTGAACAAAGGTATGATGCTTGGGAATTATATTTGCACAGAGATAAGGGAGTGTGGGAGAATCACAGGTACAGACAGGTGAGAGAGACAGAATGCAACCGAGAGGCAAAGATGGATTGAGAGAAAAGCAAACACAGCAAACCACAGGTATTGAGGGGAATTGGAGTCACCCCATCCCAGACTATAAACATTAACCTCGTCCATCACCATTGTACAGGGACTGCAGTCTGTCCCACTAACAAGATCCACTGCAGGAATTCACCAAGACTCCTTCAACAGCACCTTCCTAACCAGTAAACACTATTCATAGACAGAGCAGAAACTGAGAACATCACCAGCAGCAACATCACCTCCAATACACACACCATGCTGACTTGGAACGCTATCACTGTTCCATTGCTGTCACTGTGTCAAATCCAGACACTTCTTCCCCACCACCCAATGGACAGCAGCAATGTCAAAAAGCAGCTCACCATCACATTCTCAAGGGCAATATGTGATGGCTCACTCATGCTGGCCTTGCAGTTCAGGAGGGAGTTACTGGATTTGGCTCAGTGACAGTGAAGAAACGACAATATGGATTCCAGGTCAGGATGGTGTGTGATTCGGAGATGAACTTTCAGGTGGTAATGTTGTAATGTGTCTCATATCCTGGTCCTTGCAGGTTACTGATCGGAGTTGTGTAAGGAGCCATCACAGGAGGAAAATGCTCCTTCCCTGCGTTGTGCAGATAGCACACTCTGCCAGTAAATTGCACAGAGGTGGACAGAGAGCATGTTTACCATGATATTTGAGTGGTTCACTAAGTTAGCTTTGCTTTTAAAGGCACTGTACACGTGAACGAGAGAGGGAAGGATATCACAGATGTGCACAGGGACAAAGAGAGAGGATCACTGATACACACAGGGACACAGAGAGAGATTAACACATACACACACAGTGACAGAAACAGAATTCACATGTGAACAAAGGTATGATGCTTGGGAATTATATTTGCACAGAGATAAGGGAGTGTGGGAGAATCACATTTACAGACAGGTGAGAGAGACATAATGCAACCGAGGGGCAAAGATGGATTGAGAGAAAAGCAAACACAGCAAACCACAGGTACAGAGGGGAATTAGAGTGTCAACCCATCACATCTAATAAACATTAACCTCCTCCATCACCATTGTACAGGGACTGCAGTCTGTCACACTCACATGATCCACTGCACGAACTCACCAAGACTCCTTCAACAGCACCTTCCAAACCCGTAAACACTATTTATAGACAGAGCAGAAACTGAGAACATCACCAGAAGCATCACCTCCAATACACACACCATGCTGACTTGGAACGCTATCACTGTTCCATTGCTGTCACTGAGTCAAATCCAGACACTTCCTCCCCAACACCCAATTGACAGCAGCAATGCCAAAAAGCAGCCCACCATCACATTCTCAAGGGCAATATGTGATGGCTCATTCCTGCTGGCCTTGCAGTTCCAGAGGGAGTTATTGGATTTGACTCAGCGACAGTGAAGGAACGACAATATGGATTCCAGGTCAGGATGGTGTGTGACTCGGAGATGAACTTTCAGGTGGTGATGTTGTAATATGTCTCATATCCTGGTCCTTGCAGGTTACTGATCGGAGTTGTGTAAGGAGCCATCACAGGAGGGAAAATGCTCCTTCCCTGTGTTGTGTAGATAGCACACACTGCCAGTAAATTGCACAGAGGTGGACAGAGAGCATGTTTACCATGATATCTGAGTGGTTCACCAAGTTAGCTTTGCTTTTAAAGGCACTGTACACGTGAAAGAGAGGGAAAGATATCACAGATGTGCACAGGGACACAGATGGAGGATCACAGATACACACAGGGACACAGAGAGATTAACACACACACACAGTGACAGAAACAGAATTCACATGTGAACACAGGTATGATGCTTGAGAATTATATTTGCATAGAGATAAGGGAGTGTGGGAGAATCACATTTACAGACAGGTGAGAGAGACATAATGCAACCGAGAGGCAAAGATGGATTGAGAGAAAAGCAAACACAGCAAACCACAGGTACAGAGGGGAATTAGAGTGTCAACCCATCACATCTAATAAACATTAACCTCCTCCATCACCATTGTACAGGGACTGCAGTCTGTCACACTAACATGATCCACTGCACGAACTCACCAAGACTCCTTCAACAGCACCTTCCTAACCCGTAAACACTATTCCTAGACAGAGCAGAAACTGAGAACATCACCAGCAGCATCACCTCCAATACACACACCATGCTGACTTGGAACGCTATCACTGTTCCATTGCTGTCACTGAGTCAAATCCAGACACTTCCTCCCCAACACCCAATTGACAGCAGCAATGCCAAAAAGCAGCTCACCATCACATTCTCAAGGGCAATATGTGATGGCTCATTCCTGCTGGCCTTGCAGTTCCAGAGGGAGTTATTGGATTTGACTCAGCGACAGTGAAGGAACGACAATATGGATTCCAGGTCAGGATGGTGTGTGACTCGGAGATGAACGTTCAGGTGGTGATGTTGTAATATGTCTCATATCCTGGTCCTTGCAGGTTACTGATCGGAGTTGTGTAAGGAGCCATCACAGGAGGGAAAATGCTCCTTCCCTGTGTTGTGTAGATAGCACACACTGCCAGTAAATTGCACAGAGGTGGACAGAGAGCATGTTTACCATGATATCTGAGTGGTTCACTAAGTTAGCTTTGCTTTTAAAGGCACTGTACACGTGAAAGAGAGAGGGAAGGATATCACAGATGTGCACAGGGACACAGATAGAGGATCACAGATACACACAGGGACACAGAGAGATTAACACACACACACAGTGACAGAAACAGAATTCACATGTGAACACAGGTATGATGCTTGAGAATTATATTTGCATAGAGATAAGGGAGTGTGGGAGAATCACAGCTTCAGACAGGTGAGAGAGACAGAATGCAACCGAGGGGCAAAGATGGATTGAGAGAAAAGCAAACACAGCAAACCACAGGTACAGAGGGGAATTAGAGTGTCAACCCATCACATCTAATAAACATTAACCTCGTCCATCACCATTGTACAGGGACTGCAGTCTGTCCCACTAACAAGATCCACTGCACGAACCCACCAAGACTCCTTCAACTGCACCTTCCTAACCAGTAAACACTATTCCTAGACAGAGCAGAAACTGAGAACATCACCAGCAGCATCACCTCCAATACACACACCATGCTGACTTGGAACGCTATCACTGTTCCATTGCTGTCACTGAGTCAAATCCAGACACTTCCTCCCCACCACCCAATGGACAGCAGCAATGTCAAAAAGCAGCTCACCATCACATTCTCAAGGGCAATATGTGATGGCTCACTCATGCTGGCCTTGCAGTTCAGGAGGGAGTTACTGGATTTGGCTCAGTGACAGTGAAGAAACGACAATATGGATTCCAGGTCAGGATGGTGTGTGATTCGGAGATGAACTTTCAGGTGGTGATCTTGTAATGTGTCTCATATCCTGGTCCTTGCAGGTTACTGATCGGAGGTGTGTAAGGAGCCATCACAGGAGGGAAATGCTCCTTCCCTGTGTTGTGTCGATAGCACACACTGCCAGTAACTGGAAAAGAGGTGGACAGAGAGCATGTTTACCATGATATTTGAGTGGTTCAATACGTGAGCTTTGCTTTTAAAGGCTCTGTACACGTGAACGAGAGAGGGAAGGATATCACAGATGTGCACAGGGACAAAGAGAGAGGATCACTGATACACACAGGGACACAGAGAGAGATTAACACATACACACACAGTGACAGAAACAGAATTCACATGTGAACAAAGGTATGATGCTTGGGAATTATATTTGCACAGAGATAAGGGATTGTGGGAGAATCACAGGTACAGACAGGTGAGAGAGACAGAATGCAACCGAGAGGCAAAGATGGATTGAGAGAAAAGCAAACACAGCAAACCACAGGTACAGAGGGGAGTAAGAGTGTCAACCCATCACATCTAATAAACATTAACCTCCTCCATCACCATTGTACAGGGACTGCAGTCTGTCCCACTAACAAGATCCACTGCACGAACTCACCAAGACTCCTTCAACAGCACCTTCCTAACCAGTAAACACTATTCCTAGAAAGAGCAGAAAATGAGAACAGCACCAGCAGCATCACCACCAATACACACACCATGCTGACTTGGAACGCTATCACTGTTCCATTGCTGTCACTGAGTCAAATCCAGACACTTCCTCCCCAACACCCAATTGACAGCAGCAATGTCAAAAAGCAGCTCACCATCACATTCTCAAGGGCAATATGTGATGGCTCATTCCTGCTGGCCTTGCACTTCAGGAGGGTGTTACTGGATTTGACTCAGCGATAGTGAAGGAACGACAATATGGATTCCAGGTCAGGATGGTGTGTGACTCGGAGATAAACTTTCAGGTGGTGATGTTGTAATGTGTCTCATATCCTGGTCCTTGCAGGTTACTGATCGGAGTTGTGTAAGGAGCCATCACAGGAGGGAAAATGCTCCTTCCCTGTGTTGTGTAGATAGCACACACTGCCAGTAAATTGCACAGAGGTGGACAGAGAGCATGTTTACCATGATATCTGAGTGGTTCACTAAGTTAGCTTTGGTTTTAAAGGCACTGTACACGTGAAAGAGAGGGAAAGATATCACAGATGTGCACAGGGACACAGATAGAGGATCACAGATACACACAGGGACACAGAGAGATTAACACACACACACAGTGACAGAAACAGAATTCACATGTGAACATAGGTATGATGCTTGAGAATTATATTTGCACAGAGATAAGGGAGTGTGGGAGAATCACAGGTACAGACAGGTGAGAGAGACAGAATGCAACCGAGGGGCAAAGATGGATTGAGAGAAAAGCAAACACAGCAAACCACAGGTACAGAGGGGAATTAGAGTGTCAACCCATCACATCTAATAAACATTAACCTCGTCCATCACCATTGTACAGGGACTGCAGTCTGTCCCACTAACAAGATCCACTGCACGAACCCACCAAGACTCCTTCAACTGCACCTTCCTAACCAGTAAACACTATTCCTAGACAGAGCAGAAACTGAGAACATCACCAGCAGCATCACCTCCAATACACACACCATGCTGACTTGGAACGCTATCACTGTTCCATTGCTGTCACTGAGTCAAATCCAGACACTTCCTCCCCACCACCCAATGGACAGCAGCAATGTCAAAAAGCAGCTCACCATCACATTCTCAAGGGCAATATGTGATGGCTCACTCATGCTGGCCTTGCAGTTCAGGAGGGAGTTACTGGATTTGGCTCAGTGACAGTGAAGAAACGACAATATGGATTCCAGGTCAGGATGGTGTGTGATTCGGAGATGAACTTTCAGGTGGTGATCTTGTAATGTGTCTCATATCCTGGTCCTTGCAGGTTACTGATCGGAGGTGTGTAAGGAGCCATCACAGGAGGGAAATGCTCCTTCCCTGTGTTGTGTCGATAGCACACACTGCCAGTAACTGGAAAAGAGGTGGACAGAGAGCATGTTTACCATGATATTTGAGTGGTTCAATACGTGAGCTTTGCTTTTAAAGGCTCTGTACACGTGAACGAGAGAGGGAAGGATATCACAGATGTGCACAGGGACAAAGAGAGAGGATCACTGATACACACAGGGACACAGAGAGAGATTAACACAGACACACACAGTGACAGAAACAGAATTCACATGTGAACAAAGGTATGATGCTTGGGAATTATATTTGCACAGAGATAAGGGATTGTGGGAGAATCACAGGTACAGACAGGTGAGAGAGACAGAATGCAACCGAGAGGCAAAGATGGATTGAGAGAAAAGCAAACACAGCAAACCACAGGTACAGAGGGGAATAAGAGTGTCAACCCATCACATCTAATAAACATTAACCTCCTCCATCACCATTGTACAGGGACTGCAGTCTGTCCCACTAACAAGATCCACTGCACGAACTCACCAAGACTCCTTCAACAGCACCTTCCTAACCAGTAAACACTATTCCTAGAAAGAGCAGAAAATGAGAACAGCACCAGCAGCATCACCACCAATACACACACCATGCTGACTTGGAACGCTATCACTGTTCCATTGCTGTCACTGAGTCAAATCCAGACACTTCCTCCCCAACACCCAATTGACAGCAGCAATGTCAAAAAGCAGCTCACCATCACATTCTCAAGGGCAATATGTGATGGCTCATTCCTGCTGGCCTTGCACTTCAGGAGGGTGTTACTGGATTTGACTCAGCGATAGTGAAGGAACGACAATATGGATTCCAGGTCAGGATGGTGTGTGACTCGGAGATAAACTTTCAGGTGGTGATGTTGTAATGTGTCTCATATCCTGGTCCTTGCAGGTTACTGATCGGAGTTGTGTAAGGAGCCATCACAGGAGGGAAAATGCTCCTTCCCTGTGTTGTGTAGATAGCACACACTGCCAGTAAATTGCACAGAGGTGGACAGAGAGCATGTTTACCATGATATCTGAGTGGTTCACTAAGTTCGCTTTGCTTTTAAAGGCACTGTACACGTGAAAGAGAGGGAAAGATATCACAGATGTGCACAGGGACACAGATAGAGGATCACAGATACACACAGGGACACAGAGAGATTAACACACACACACAGTGACAGAAACAGAATTCACATGTGAACATAGGTATGATGCTTGAGAATTATATTTGCACAGAGATAAGGGAGTGTGGGAGAATCACAGGTACAGACAGGTGAGAGAGACAGAATGCAACCGAGGGGCAAAGATGGATTGAGAGAAAAGCAAACACAGCAAACCACAGGTACAGAGGGGAATTAGAGTGTCAACCCATCACATCTAATAAACATTAACCTCGTCCATCACCATTGTACAGGGACTGCAGTCTGTCCCACTAACAAGATCCACTGCACGAACTCACCAAGACTCCTTCAACAGCACCTTCCTAACCAGTAAACACTATTCCTAGACAGAGCAGAAACTGAGAACATCACCAGCAGCAACATCACCTCCAATACACACACCATGCTGACTTGGAACGCTATCACTGTTCCATTGCTGTCACTCAGTCAAATCCAGACACTTCCTCCCCAACACCAAATGGACAGCAGCAATGTCAAAAAGCAGCTCACCATCACATTCTCAAGGGCAATATGTGATGGCTCATTCCTGCTGGCCTTGCAGTTCAGGAGGGACTTACTGGATTTGACTCAGCGACAGTGAAGGAACGACAATATGGATTCCAGGTCAGGATGGTGTGTGACTCGGAGATGAACTTTCAGGTGGTGATGTTGTCATGTGTCTCATATCCTGGTCCTTGCAGGTTACTGATCGGAGGTGTGTAAGGAGCCATCACAGGAGGGAAAATGCTCCTTCCCTGTGTTGTGTAGATAGTACACAATGCCAGAAAATTGCACAGAGGTGGACAGCGAGCATGTTTACCATGATATCTGAGTGGTTCACTACGTTTGCTTTGCTTTTAAAGGCACTAGACAGGTGAAAGAGAGAGGGAAGGATATCACAGATGGGCACAGGGACACAGAGAGAGGGTCACAGATACACACGTGACACAGAGAGAGATTAACACATACACACACAGTGACAGAACCAGAATTCACATGTGAGCAAAGGTATGATGCTTGGGAATTATATTTGCACAGAGATAAGGGAGTGTGGGAGAATCACAGGTACAGACAGGTGAGAGAGACAGAATGCAACCGAGAGGTAAAGATGGATTGAGAGAAAAGCAAACACAGCAAACCACAGGTATTGAGGGGAATTGGAGTCACCCCATCCCAGACTATAAACATTAACCTCGTCCATCACCATTGTACAGGGATTGCAGTCTGTCCCACTAACAAGATCCACTGCAGGAATTCACCAAGACTCCTTCAACAGCACCTTCCTAACCAGTAAAAACTATTCCGAGACAGAGCAGAAACTGAGAACATCACCAGCAGCAACATCACTTCCAATACACACACCATGCTGACTTGGAACGCTATCACTGTTCCATTGCTGTCACTAAGTCAAATCCAGACACTTCCTCCCCACCACCCAATGGACAGCAGCAATGTCAAAAAGCAGCTCACCATCACATTCTCAAGGGCAATATGTGATGGCTCACTCATGCTGGCCTTGCAGTTCAGGAGGGAGTTACTGGATTTGGCTCAGTGACAGTGAAGAAACGACAATATGGATTCCAGGTCAGGATGGTGTGTGACTCGGAGATGAACTTTCAGGTGGTGATGTTGTAATGTGTCTCATATCCTGGTCCTTGCAGGTTACTGATCGGATGTGTGTAAGGTGCCATCAGAGGAGGGAAATGCTCCTTCCCTGTGTTGTGTAGATAGCACACACTGCCCGTAAATTGCACAGAGGTGGACAGAGAACATGTTTACCATGATATTTGAGTGGTTCACGAAGTTAGCTTTGCTTTGAAAGGCTCTGTACACGTGAACGAGAGAGGGAAGGATATCACAGATGTGCACAGGGACAAAGAGAGAGGATCACTGATACACACAGGGACACAGAGAGATTAACACATACACACACAGTGACAGAAACAGAATTCACATGTGAACAAAGGTATGATGCTTGGAAATTATATTTGCACAGAGATAAGGGAGTGTGGGAGAATCACATTTACAGACAGGTGAGAGAGACATAATGCAACCGAGAGGCAAAGATGGATTGAGAGAAAAGCAACCACAGCAAATCACAGGTACAGAGGGGAATTAGAGTGTCAACCCATCACATCTAATAAACATTAACTTCCTCCATCACCATTGTACAGGGACTGCAGTCTGTCCCACGAACAAGATCCACTGCACGAACTCACCAAGACTCCTTCAACAGCACCTTCCTAACCAGGAAACACTATTCCTAGACAGAGCAGAAACTGAGAACATCACCAGCAGCAACATCACCTCCAATACACACACCATGCTGACTTGGAACGCTATCACTGTTCCATTGCTGTCACTGAGTCAAATCCAGACACTTCCTCCTCAACACCCAATTGACAGCAGCAATGTCAAAAAGCAGCTCACCATCACATTCTCAAGGGCAATATGTGATGGCTCATTCCTGCTGGCCTTGCAGTTCAGGAGGGACTTACTGGATTTGACTCAGCGACAGAGAAGGAACGACAATATGGATTCCAGGTCAGGATGGTGTGTGACTCGGAGATGAACTTTCAGGTGGTGATGTTGTCATGTGTCTCATATCCTGGTCCTTGCAGGTTACTGATCGGAGGTGTGTAAGGAGCCATCACAGGAGGGAAAATGCTCCTTCCCTGTGTTGTGTAGATAGTACACAATGCCAGAAAATTGCACAGAGGTGGACAGCGAGCATGTTTACCATGATATCTGAGTGGTTCACGACGTTTGCTTTGCTTTTAAAGGCACTATACAGGTGAAAGAGAGAGGGAAAGAGATCACAGATGTGCACAGGGACACAGAGAGAGGGTCACAGATACACACGTGACACAGAGAGAGATTAACACATACACACACAGTGACAGAACCAGAATTCACATGTGAACAAAGGTATGATGCTTGGGAATTATATTTGCACAGAGATAAGGGAGTGTGGGAGAATCACAGGTACAGACAGGTGAGAGAGACAGAATGCAACCGAGAGGCAAAGATGGATTGAGAGAAAAGCAAACACAGCAAACCACAGATATTGAGGGGAATTGGAGTCACCCCATCCCAGACTATAAACATTAACCTCGTCCATCACCATTGTACAGGGACTGCTGTCTGTCACACTAACAAGATCCACTGCACAAACTCACCAAGACTCCTTCAACAGCACCTTCCTAACCCGTAAACACTATTCCGAGAAAGAGCAGAAACTGAGAACATCACCAGCAGCATCACCTCCAATACACACACCATGCTGACTTGGAACGCTATCACTGTTCCATTGCTGTCACTGAGTCAAATCCAGACACTTCCTCCCCAACACCCAATTGACAGCAGCAATGCCAAAAAGCACCTCACCATCACATTCTCAAGGGCAATATGTGATGGCTCATTCCTGCTGGCCTTGCAGTTCCAGAGGGAGTTATTGGATTTGACTCAGCGACAGTGAAGGAACGACAATATGGATTCCAGGTCAGGATGGTGTGTGACTCGGAGATGAACTTTCAGGTGGTGATGTTGTAATGTGTCTCATATGCTGGTCCTTGCAGGTTACTGATCGGAGTTGTGTAAGGAGCCATCACAGGAGGGAAAATGCTCCTTCCCTGTGTTGTGTAGATAGCACACACTGCCAGTAAATTGCACAGAGGTGGACAGAGAGTATGTTTACCATGATATCTGAGTGGTTCACTAAGTTAGCTTTGCTTTTAAAGGCACTGTACACGTGAAAGAGAGGGAAAGATATCACAGATGTGCACAGGGACACAGATCGAGGATCACAGATACACACAGGGACACAGAGAGAGATTAACACATACACACACAGTGACAGAAACAGAATTCACATGTGAACATAGGTATGATGCTTGAGAATTATATTTGCACAGGGATAAGGGAGTGTGGGAGAATCACAGCTTCAGACAGGTGAGTGAGACAGAATGCAACCGAGGGGCAAAGATGGATTGAGAGAAAAGCAAACACAGCAAACCACAGGTACAGAGGGGAATTAGAGTGTCAACCCATCACATCTAATTATCATTAACCTCGTCCATCACCATTGTACAGGGACTGCAGTCTGTCCCACTAACAAGATCCACTGCACGAACCCACCAAGACTCCTTCAACAGCACCTTCCTAACCAGTAAACACTATTCATAGACAGAGCAGAAACTGAGAACATCACCAGCAGCATCACCTCCAATACACACACCATGCTGACTTGGAACGCTATCACTGTTCCATTGCTGTCACTGAGTCAAATCCAGACACTTCCTCCCCACCACCCAATGGACAGCAGCAATGTCAAAAAGCAGCTCACCATGACATTCTCAAGGGCAATATGTGATGGCTCACTCATGCTGGCCTTGCAGTTCAGGAGGGAGTTACTGGATTTGGCTCAGTGACAGTGAAGAAACGGCAATATGGATTCCAGGTCAGGATGGTGTGTGATTCGGAGATGAACTTTCAGGTGGTGATGTTGTAATGTGTCTCATATCCTGGTCCTTGCAGGTTACTGATCGGAGGTGTGTAAGGAGCCATCACAGGAGGGAAATGCTCCTTCCCTGTGTTGTGTAGATAGCACACACTGCCAGTAAATTGCACAGAGGTGGACAGAGAGCATGTTTACCATGATATTTGAGTGATTCAATACGTGAGCTTTGCTTTTAAAGGCTCTGTACACGTGAACGAGAGAGGGAAGGATATCACAGATGTGCACAGGGACAAAGAGAGAGGATCACTGATACACACAGGGACACAGAGAGAGATTAACACATACACACACAGTGACAGAAACAGAATTCACATGTGAACAAAGGTATGATGCTTGGGAATTATATTTGCACAGAGATAAGGGAGTGTGGGAGAATCACAGGTACAGACAGGTGAGAGAGACAGAATGCAACCGAGAGGCAAAGATGGATTGAGAAAAAAGCAAACACAGCAAACCACAGGTACAGAGGGGAATTAGAGTGTCAACCCATCACATCTAATAAACATTAACCTCCTCCATCACCATTGTACAGGGACTGCAGTCTGTCCCACTAACAAGATCCACTGCACGAACTCACCAAGACTCCTTCAACAGCACCTTCCTAACCCGTAAACACTATTCCGAGACAGAGCAGAAACTGAGAACAGCACCAGCAGCATCACCACCAATACACACACCATGCTGACTTGGAACGCTATCACTGTTCCATTGCTGTCACTGAGTCAAATCCAGACTCTTCCTCCCCAACACCCAATTGAAAGCAGCAATGTCAAAAAGCAGCTCACCATCACATTCTCAAGGGCAATATGTGATCGCTTATTCCTGCTGGCCTTGCACTTCAGGAGGGTGTTACTGGATTTGACTCAGCGACAGTGAAGGAACGACAATATGGATTCCAGGTCAGGATGGTGTGTGACTCGGAGATAAACTTTCAGGTTGTGATGTTGTTATGTGTCTCATATCCTGGTCCTTGCAGGTTACTGATCGGAGTTGTGTAAGGAGCCATCACAGGAGGGAAAATGCTCCTTCCCTGTGTTGTGTAGATAGCACACACTGCCAGTAAATTGCACAGAGGTGGACAGAGAGCATGTTTACCATGATATCTGAGTGGTTCACTAAGTTAGCTTTGGTTTTAAAGGCACTGTACACGTGAAAGAGAGGGAAAGATATCACAGATGTGCACAGGGACACAGATAGAGGATCACAGATACACACAGGGACACAGAGAGATTAACACACACACACAGTGACACAAACAGAATTCACATGTGAACATAGGTATGATGCTTGAGAATTATATTTGCACAGAGATAAGGGAGTGTGGGAGAATCACAGGTACAGACAGGTGAGAGAGACAGAATGCAACCGAGGGGCAAAGATGGATTGAGAGAAAAGCAAACACAGCAAACCACTGGTACAGAGGGGAATTAGAGTGTCAACCCATCACATCTAATAAACATTAACCTCCTCCATCACCATTGTACAGGGACAGCAGTCTGTCCCACTAACAAGATCCACTGCACGAACTCACCAAGACTCCTTCAACAGCACCTTCCTAACCAGTAAACACTATTCCTAGACAGAGCAGAAACTGAGAACATCACCAGCAGCAACATCACCTCCAATACACACACCATGCTGACTTGGAACGCTATCACTGTTCAATTGCTGTCACTCAGTCAAATCCAGACACTTCCTCCCCAACACCAAATGGACAGCAGCAATTTCAAAAAGCAGCTCACCATCACATTCTCAAGGGCAATATGTGATGGCTCATTCCTGCTGGCCTTGCAGTTCAGGAGGGACTTACTGGATTTGACTCAGCGACAGTGAAGGAACGACAATATGGATTCCAGGTCAGGATGGTGTGTGACTCGGAGATGAACTTTCAGGTGGTGATGTTGTCATGTGTCTCATATCCTGGTCCTTGCAGGTTACTGATCGGAGGTGTGTAAGGAGCCATCACAGGAGGGAAAATGCTCCTTCCCTGTGTTGTGTAGATAGTACACAATGCCAGAAAATTGCACAGAGGTGGACAGCGAGCATGTTTACCATGATATCTGAGTGGTTCACTACGTTTGCTTTGCTTTTAAAGGCACTATACAGGTGAAAGAGAGAGGGAAAGAGATCAGAGATGTGCACAGCGACACAGAGAGAGGGTCACAGATACACACGTGACACAGAGAGAGATTAACACATACACACACAGTGACAGAACCAGAATTCACATGTGTACAAAGGTATGATGCTTGGGAATTATATTTGCACAGAGATAAGGGAGTGTGGGAGAATCACAGGTACAGACAGGTGAGAGAGACAGAATGCAACCGAGAGGCAAAGATGGATTGAGAGAAAAGCAAACACAGCGAACCACAGGTATTGAGGGGAATTGGAGTCACCCCATCCCAGACTATAAACATTAACCTCGTCCATCACCATTGTACAGGGACTGCAGTCTGTCCCACTAACAAGATCCACTGCAGGAATTCACCAAGACTCCTTCAACAGCACCTTCCTAACCAGTAAACACTATTCCTAGACAGAGCAGAAACTGAGAACATCACCAGCAGCAACATCACCTCCAATACACACACCATGCTGACTTGGAACGCTATCACTGTTCCATTGCTGTCACTGAGTCAAATCCAGACACTTCCTCCCCACCACCCAATGGACAGCAGCAATGTCAAAAAGCAGCTCACCATCACATTCTCAAGGGCAACATGTGATGGCTCACTCCTGCTGGCCTTGCAGTTCAGGAGGGAGTTACTGGATTTGGCTCAGTGACAGTGAAGAAACGACAATATGGATTCCAGGTCAGGATGGTGTGTGACTCAGAGATGAACTTTCAGGTGGTGCTGTTGTAATGTGTCTCATATCCTGGTCCTTGCAGGTTACTGATCGGAGGTGTGTAAGGAGCCATCACAGGAGGGAAATGCTCCTTCCCTGTGTTGTGTAGATAGCACACACTGCCAGAAAATTGCACAGAGGTGGACAGAGAGCATGTTTACCATGATATTTGAGTGGTTCACTAAGTTAGCTTTGCTTTTAAAGGCTCTGTACACGTGAACGAGAGAGGGAAGGATATCACAGATATGCACAGGGACAAAGAGAGAGGATCACTGATACACACAGAGACACAGAGAGAGATTAACACATACACACACAGTGACAGAACCAGAATTCACATGTGAACAAAGGTATGATGCTTGGGAATTATATTTGCACAGAGAAAAGGGAGTGTGGGAGAATCACAGGTACAGACAGGTGAGAGAGACAGAATGCAACCGAGAGGCAAAGATGGATTGAGAGAAAAGCAAACACAGCAAACCACAGGTATTGAGGGGAATTGGAGTCACCCCATCCCAGACTATAAAAATTAACCTCGTCCATCACCTTTGTACAGGGACAGCAGTCTGTCCCACTAACAAAATCCACTACAGGAATTCACCAAGACTCCTTCAACAGCACCTTCCTAACCAGTAAACACTATTCCTAGACAGAGCAGAAACTGAGAACATCACCATCAGCAACATCACCTCCAATACACACACCATGCTGACTTGGAACGCTATCACTGTTCCATTGCTGTCACTGAGTCAAATCCAGACACTTCCTCCCCACCACCCAATGGACAGCAGCAATGTCAAAAAGCAGCTCACCATCACATTCTCAAGGGCAATATGTGATGGCTCACTCATGCTGGCCTTGCAGTTTTGGAGGGAGTTTCTGGATTTGGCTCAGCGACAGTGAAGGAACGACAATATGGATTCCAGGTCAGGATGGTGTGTGACTCAGAGATGAACTTTCAGGTTGTGATGTTGTAATATGTCTCATATCCTGGTCCTTGCAGGTTACTGATCGGAGGTGTGTAAGGAGCCATCACAGGAGGGAAATGCTCCTTCCCTGTGTTGTGTAGATAGCACACACTGCCAGAAAATTGCACAGAGTTGGCAGAGAGCATGTTTACCATGATATTTGAGTGGTTCAATACGTGAGCTTTGCTTTTAAAGGCTCTGTACACGTGAACGAGAGAAGGAAGGATATCACAGATGTGCACAGGGACAAAGAGAGAGGATCACTGATACACACAGGGACACAGAGAGAGATTAACACATACACACACAGTGACAGAAACAGAGTTCAGGAGGGAGCTACTGGATTTGCCTCAGCGACAGTGAAGGAACGACTATATCGATTCCACATCAGGATGGTGTGTGATTCGGAGATGAACTTTCAGGTGGTGACGTTGTAATGTTTCTCACATCCTTGTCCTTCCAGGTTACAGATTGGAGGTGTGTAAGGAGCCGTCACAGAAGGGAAATGCTTCTTCCCTGCAGTTTGTAGACAGGACACACTGCTGGAAAACTGCGCAGAGGTGGAAAGAGGGAATGTTAAAGGCGATATCCGAGTCATTCATTCAGTTATCTTTGCTTTTAAAGACACTGTTCAGGGACAGAAAGGGAAAGACAAACACAGATACACACAGTAACGCAGAGAAAATCACAGATACACACGGTGACACAGAGAGAGAAAATCACATATACACACCTGCGCACACACAGAGAGAGAATCACAGATACACACAGGGACACAGAGAGAGAGAATCACAGATACACCCAGGGACACAGAGAGAGAATCAAAGATACACACAGGGACACAGAGAGAGAATCACAGATACACACAGGAACACAGAGGGAGAATCACAGAATCACACAGGGACACAGAGAGAGAATCACAGATATACACAGGGACACAGGGAAAGAATCATAGATACAGAAGGGACACAGAGAGAGAATCATAGATACAGACAGGGACACACAGAGAGAATCACAGATACACACAGGAACACAGAAAGAGTCACAGATACACACAGGGAGACAGGGAGAGAGAATTACATATACACACAGAGACACTGAGAAAGAATCAGAGATACACACACGGACACAGCGAGAAAATCATTGATGCACACAGGGTCATCGAGAGAATCACAGATACACACAGGAACAGAGAGAAAGAATCAGAGATACACACAGAGACACTGAGAGAATCCAAGGTAAACAAACCGATTGTGAAATAGAATCACAGGGAGATTGTGAAATATTTGCATCGACAGACACCACAACAGACATGTGAACATATTCACATATACACAAAAGACAATGAAATAGACCTACACAGGGACTCAAAGAGAATCACAGATAACCGCAGGGCCAGAGAGAGAGAATCACAGATACACACAGGGACACAGAGAGAATCACAGATACACACAGGGACACAGAGAGAATCACAGATACACACAGGGCCACAGAGAGAGAATCACAGATATACACAGGGACACAAAGAGGGAATAACACATACACATAGGAATCGCATGTGAAAAATGGTATGGTGCATGGGAAATCTATTTGCTCGGCGATTATGGGAGTGCGGGAGATTCACAGATACAGACTGGGGAGAGAGACAGAATGTTACCGAGGTGCAATCCAAGATGGATTGAGAGAAAAGCAATAACGGGTAACCACAGGTATTGAGGGGAATTGGAGTCACCCCATCCCAGACCATAAACATTAACCTCCTCCATCACCATTGTACAGGGACTGCAGTCTGTCCCACTCACAAGATCCACTGCAGGAATTCACCAAGACTCCTTCAACAGCACCTTCCTAACCAGTAAACACTATTCCTAGACAGAGCAGAAACTGAGAACATCACCAGCAGCAACATCACCTCCAATACACACACCATGCTGACTTGGAACGCTATCACTGTTCCATTGCTGTCACTGAGTCAAATCCAGACACTTCCTCCCCAACACCCAATGGACAGCAGCAATGTCAAAAAGCAGCTCACCATCACATTCTCAAGGGCAATAAGTGATGGCTCACTCATGCTGGCCTTGCAGTTCAGGAGGGAGTTACTGGATTTGGCTCAGTGACAGTGAAGGAACGACAATATGGATTCCAGGTCAGGATGGTGTGTGACTCGGAGACGAACTTTCAGGTGGTGATGTTGTAATGTGTC
Source organism: Mustelus asterias (assembly GCF_964213995.1). Taxonomy (NCBI): domain Eukaryota; kingdom Metazoa; phylum Chordata; class Chondrichthyes; order Carcharhiniformes; family Triakidae; genus Mustelus; species Mustelus asterias. The sequence goes on from NW_027590820.1 coordinate 112,186, forward strand.
TCATATCCTGGTCCTTGCAGGTTACTGATCGGAGGTGTGTAAGGAGCCGTCACAGGAGGGAAAATGCTCCTTCCCTGTCTTGTGCAGATAGTACACACTGCCAGAAAATTGCACAGAGGTGGACAGAGAGCATGTTTACCATGATATTTGAGTGGTTCACTAAGTTAGCCTTGCTTTTAAAGCCACTATACAGGTGAAAAAGGGAGGGAAAGAGATCACAGATGTGCACAGGTACACAGAGGATCACTGATACAAACAAAAACACAGAGAAAGAGTAACAGATACACACGTGACACAGAGAGAGATTAACACATACACACACAGTGACAGAAACAGAATTCACACGTGAACAAATGTATGATGCTTGGGAATTATATTTGCACAGAGATAAGGGAGTGTGGGAGAATCATAGTTACAGACAGTTGAGAGAGACAGAATGCAACCGAGAGGCAAAGATGGATTGACAGAAAAGCAAACACAGCTAACCACAGGTACAGAGGGGAATTAGAGTGTCACCGCATCCCAGACTATAAACATTAACCTCGTCCATCACCATTGTACAGGGACTGCAGTCTGTCCGACTAACAAGATCCACTGCAGGAATTCACCAAGACTCCTTCAACAGCACCTTCCTAACCAGTAAACACTATTCCGAGACAGAGCAGAGACTGAGAACATCACCATCAGCAACATCACCTCCAATACAGACACCATGCTGACTTGGAACGCTATCACTGTTCCATTGCTGTCACTGAGTTAAATCCAGACACTTCCTCCCCAACACCCACTGGAAAGCAGCAATGTCAAAAAGCAGCTCACCATCACATTCTCAAGGGCAACATGTGATGGCTTATTCCTTCTGGCCTTGCAGTTCAGGAGGGAGTTACTGGATTTGACTCAGCGACAGTGATGGAACGACGATATGGTTTCCAAGTCAGGATGGTGTGTGACTCGGAGATGAACTTTCAGGTGGTAACGTTATAATGATTCTCACATCCTTGTCCTTCCAGGTTACTGATTGGAGGTGTGTAAGGAGCCGTCACAGGAGGGAAATGCTTCTTCCCTGCAGTTTGTAGATAGAACACACTGCTGGAAAACTGTGCAGAGGTTACAGAGGGAATGTTAAAGGCGATATCCGAGTCATTCATTAAGTTATCTTTGCTTTTAAAGACACTGTTCAGGGACAGAAAGGGAAAGGCAAACACAGATACACACAGTAACGCAGAGGAAATCAGAGAAACGCACAGGAACACAGAGAGAGAGAGAATCACAGATACACACAGGGACAGAGAGAGAATCACAGAAACAGACAGGAACACAGAGAGAGAAAATCACAGATATACACCGGGACACACACACACACACAGAGAATCAGAGATACACACAGGGACGCACAGAGAGAGAATCAGAGATACACAAGGGACACAGAGAGAGAGAATCACAGAAACTCACAGGGACACACAGAGAGAGAATCACAGATACACACAGGGAGACAGAGAGAGAATCACAGATACGCACAGGGACACAGAGAGAGAATCACAGTTACACAAGGGACACAGAGAGAGAATCACAGATACACACATGAATACAGAGAGAAAATCACAAATACACAAACGGACTCAGGTCGAGAATCAGACGTACATCCAGAGACACTGATAGAGAATCAGACGTACACACAGCGACACAGAGAGGGAATCAGGGATACATGTCTGAGTCAGAGAATCAGACATAGACTGTGGAGTGAGCAAGATAGATGCTGAGAGAGCCAGACAGAAATACTGGAGATATCCAGACGAAGCCAAAGAGCATCAGAGATGGACTGAGACAGACAGAGGTGCACCCAGACAGAGAATAAGAGGGTGAATGAGGTAGTTTCTAAAGCTACTTTTCCTTTATCGACATTCTTCTCTAGCTGCAGCTCAGATAATAATTCTGTGTGGGAGAGATGGTCCCATCTTTTAATTAAAGGTCTTGCACACCCCTCCCACGCCCCATTCAAGTTATACAAAATACATGACATTTAAAACATAGATCAAAACATATTTCCCATTGTGGAAAATGAAATGTAAATGTTTCAGCGTACCTACATTTCTGTGCAGCAAATTAACATTTGCATCTAACAAACATGGGAATTAGAAGGTATTACACACTTGCCGACAGAAGTAGAACAGACAGACTGAGTGAGAGATCCACACAGATAATGAGACCAAAACACAACTGAGACACACAGACGGACAGTGGGTGAACCAGACTGAGAGAGATATACCCAGAGAGAGAGTGACCCAGACAGAGACAGAATGAACAAGACAGAGAGAGAGAGAGTGAAGCAGACAGAGAGAGAGTTATCCAGACAGAGAGAGAGAGAGTAACCCAATCAGAGAGTGAGTGACTCAGGCAGAAAGAGCGACCAAAGCAGAGGGAGTGAGTGACCCAGACAGAGAAGGAGTGACACTTACAGAGAGAGAGAGAGAGAGAGCGACCAAGGCATAGACAGAGTGATCCACAGAGAAAGAGAATGACCCAAACAGAGACAGAGTGACCCAGATAGAGACAATGTGAGTGTCCCAGACAGAGAGTGACCGAGACAAAGAGACAGTGACCTGGAAAAAGACAGCGAGTGACCCAAACAGAGAGAGAGAGAGACATAGAGCAAGGAAGTGACATAGAGAGAATCACAGATAGACACAGGGACACAGAGAAAGAATCACTGATACACACAGGGACACAGAGAGAGATTCACAGATACACACAGGGACACAGAGAGAATCACAGATACACACAGGGACACAGAGAGAATCACAGAAACACACAGGGACACAGAGAGAATCACAGATACACACAGGGACACAGAAAATGATACATACACACAGGGACACAGAGAGAGAATCACAGATACACACAGGGACACAGAGAGAGAATCACAGATACACACAGGGACACAGATAACGAATCACTGATACACACAGGGACACAGAGAGAATCACAGAAACACACAGGGACACAGAGAGAATCACAGATACACACAGGGACACAGAGAGAGAATCACAGATACACACAGGGACACAGAGAACGAATCACTGATACACACAGGGACACAGAGAGAATCACATAAACACACAGGGACACAGAGAGAATCACAGATACAAACAGGGACACAGAGAGAATCACAGAAACACACAGGGACACAGAGAGATTCACAGATACACACAGGGACACAGAAAATGATACATACACACAGGGATACAGAGAGAGAATCACAGATACACACAGGGACACAGAGAATCATACATACACACAGGGACACAGAGAGAGAATCACAGATACACACGGGGACACAGAGAACGAATCACTGATACACACAGGGACACAGAGAGATTCACAGATACACACAGGGACACAGAGAGAATCACACATACACACAGGAACACAGAGAGAATCACAGAACCACACAGAGACACAGAGAGAGAATCACAGAAACACACAGGAACACAGAGACAATCACACATACACACAGGAACACAGAGAGAATCACAGGTACACACAGGGACACAGAGAGAATCACAGATACACGATGGGACACAGGGAGAGAATCACAGGTACACACAGGGACACAGAGAGAATCACAGAAACACACAGGGACACAGAGAGAATCACAGATACACACAGGGACACAGAGAGAATCACAGAAACACACAGGGACACAGAGAGAATCACAGAAACACACAGGGACACAGAGAGAGAATCACAGACACACACAGGGACTCATAGAGAGAATCACAGATACACGAAGGGACACAGGGAGAGAATCACACGTACACACAGGGACACAGAGAGAATCACAGATACACACAGGGACACCGAGAGAGAATCACACACACACACAGGGACTCATAGAGAGAGTCACAGGCACACACAGGAACACAGAGATAGAATCGCATGAAATACACAGCAATGCTTATTGGAGGAGAACTTTCTCAGTTCCAGGGCGTCGCTTCAGGAGGTTCCCAGTGCCGTGTCCTCAGACAACCAACTTCAGCTGCTTCATCAGTGTTGTAGCTGTTGCGTTGTACCTTAAAATAACATCCTCTGATTGAGAGGGCAAGTTTGGAAGCGGGTGGGCGGGGGAACATTGAGATGAGAGGGGTCGAGTACAGATGAAGGGGGGCGGGGGCAGTTGAGGTGAGAGTGGGAGTGTGAATGTGAGAGTGGGAGTGTGAATGTGAGAGGGGGAGTGTGAGTGTGAGAGGGGGAGTGTGAATGTGAGAGGGGGAGTGTGAATGTGACAGGGGGAGTGTGAATGTGAGAGGGGGAGTGTGAATGTGAGAGGGGGAGTGTGAATGTGAGAGGGGGAGTGTGAATGTGAGAGGGGGAGTGTGAATGTGAGAGGGGGAGTGTGAATGTGAGAGGGGGAGTGTGAATGTGACAGGGGGAGTGTGAATGTGAGAGGGGGAGTGTGAATGTGAGAGGGGGAGTGTGAATGTGACAGGGGGAGTGTGAATGTGACAGGGGGAGTGTGAATGTGACAGGGGGAGTGTGAATGTGAGAGTGGGAGTGTGAATGTGAGAGTGGGAGTGTGAATGTGAGAGTGGGAGTGTGAATGTGAGAGGGGGAGTGTGAATGTGACAGGGGGAGTGTGAATGTGACAGGGGGAGTGTGAATGTGAGAGGGGCAGTGTGAATGTGAGAGGGGGAGTGTGAATGTGAGAGGGGCAGTGTGAATGTGAGAGGGGGAGTGTGAATGTGACAGGGGGAGTGTGAATGTGACAGGGGGAGTGTAAATATGGGAGTGCTGATGCGTGCTGGGGTGTGCTGAATTCAGAGGGGGGGTTTTGTGAGAGAGGGGAGTGTTGAGGGGAGAGAGAGTGTGTGGAGGGGAGAGGTAAAGTTTACTGATTAGTCACAAGTAAGGCGTACATTGACACTGCAATGAAGTTGCTGTGAAATTCCCCGAGTTGTCAGACGCCGGCACCTGTACGGGTCAACTCACCGAAACAGTAAGTCTCTGAGACATTGCGAGGGGACTGGAGACCAACAGGAAACCCACGCAGACACGGAGGAAACACAGAGAGTGACCCAAGCCCGGAATTGAACCCGGGTACGTGACGCTGTGAGGCAGCAGTGCCAACCACTGTGCCACCGTGCCACCCCTGGGAAAGTGCTGAGGGGACAGGGAGAGGGTTGAGGGGAGAGGGAGAGGGTTGAGGGGAGAGGAAGAATGTTGAGGGGAGAGGGAGAGTGTTGAGGGGAGAGGGAGAGGGTTGAGTTGAGAGGGAGTGTGTTGAGGGGAGAGGGAGTGTGTTGAGGGGAGAGGGAGAGTGTTGAGGGGAGAGGGAGAGGTTTGAGGGGGAGGGAGAGTGTTGAGGGGAGAGGGAGAGTGTTGAGGGGGGAGAGGGAGAGTGTTGAGGGGGAGAGGGAGAGGGTTGTCGGGAGAGGGAGAGGGTTGAGGGGAGAGGGAGAGGGTTGAGGGGAGAGGGAGAGGGTTGAGGGGAGAGGGGTGAGGGGAGAGTGAGAGTGCGGAGGCGAGAGGGAGTGTGTTGAGGGGAGAGGGGAGTGTTGGGTGGGGAGAGCGAGAGTGTTGAGGGGAGAGTAAGAGGGTTGTGGGGTGAGGGAGAGGGTTGAGGGGAGAGGGTTGAGGGGAGAGTGAGAGTGCTGAGGCGAGAGGGAGTGTGTTGAGGGGAGAGGGGAGTGTTGGGTGGGGAGAGCGAGAGTGTTGAGGGGAGAGTGAGAGGGTTGTGGGGTGAGGGAGAGGGTTGAGGGGAGAGCGAGGGTGCTGAGGGGAGCGGGTTGAGGGGTGAGGGAGAGGCTTGAGGGGGAGGGAGAGGCTTGAGGTGAGAGGGAGAGGGTTGACGGGAGAGGGAGAGGGTTGACGGGAGAGGGAGAGTGTTGAAGGGAGAGGGAGAGAATTGAGGGCAGAGGGAGAGGGTTGAGGGGTGAGGGAGAGTGCTGAGGGGAGAGGGAGAGGGTTGAGGGGAGAGGGAGAGGATTGAGGGGAGAGGGAGAGGGTTGAGGGGAGAGGGAGAGGGTTGAGGGGAGAGGGAGAGTGCTGAGCGGAGAGGGAGACTGTTGAGGAGAGAGGGAGAGGGTTGAGGGGAGAGGGAGAAGGGTTGAGGGGAGAGGGAGAGGGTTGAGGGGAGAGGGTTGAGGGGAGAGGGAGAGGGTTGAGGGGAGAGGGAGAGGATTGAGGGGAGAGGGAGAGGGTTGAGGGGAGAGGGAGAGGGTTGAGGGGAGAGGGAGAGGGTTGAGGGGAGAGGGAGAGTTTTGAGGGGGGAGAGAGAGAGTGTTGAGGGGAGAGGGAGAGTCTGAGGGGAGAGGGAGAGTGCTGAGCGGAGAGGGAGAGTGTTGAGGAGAGAGGGAGAGGGTTGAGGGGTGAGGGAGAGGGTTGAGGGGGGTGGGAGAGTGTTTGGGGGGAGGGAGAGTGCAGAGGGTAGAGGGAGAGTGTTGAGGGGAGAGGGAGAGTGTTGGGGGAGAGGGAGAGTGTTGAGGGGAGAGGGTTGAGGGGAGTGTGTTGAGGGGGAGGGAGAGTGTTGAGGGGAGAGGGAGAGGGTTGAGGGGGAAGAGGGAGAGTTTTGAGGGGAGAGGGAGAGTGCTGAGGGGAGATTTTTGAGAGTGGAGGGGCGAGGGAGAGTGTTGAGGGGGGAGGGAGGGTGCTGAGTGGAGACGGTTGAGAGTGGAGGGGAGAGGGAGAGTGTGGAGGGGAGAGGGAGAGTGTTGAGGGGAGAGGGGGAGTTTTGAGGGGAGAGGGAGAGGGTTGAGGGGAGAGGGGGAGGGTTGAGGGGAGAGGGAGAGTGTTTAGGGGGGAGGGAGAGTGCGGAGGGGAGGGGGAGATTGCTGAGGGGAGAAGGAGAGTGTTGAGGGGAGAGGGAGAGGGTTGAGGGGAGAGGGAGGATGCTGAGGGTAGAGGGAGAGGGTGGAGGGGAGAGGGAGAGTGCGGAGGGGAGGGGGAGATTGCTGAGGGGAGATGGAGGGTGTTGAGAGGAGAGGGAGAGGGTTGAGGGGAGAGGGTTGAGGGGAGAGGGAGAGTGTTGAGGAGAGAGGGAGAGGTCTGAGGGGAGAGGGAGAGGTCTGAGGGGAGAGGGAGAGGGTTGAGGTGAGAGGGAGAGGGTTGAGGGGAGAGGGAGAGGTCTGAGGGGAGAGGGAGATGTCTGAGGGGAGAGGGAGAGGGTTGAGGTGAGAGGGAGAGTGCTGAGGGGAGAAGGAGAGTGTTGAGGGAAGAGGGAGAGGTTCCAGGGGAGAGGGAGAGAGTTGAGGGAGAGGGAGAGGTTTGAGGGGAGAGCGACAGGGTTGAGGGGTGAGGGAGAGGGGTGAGGGAGATGGTTGAGGGGTGAGGGAGAGGGTTGAGGGGTGAGGGGTGAGGGAGAGAGTTGAGGGGAGAGGGAGGCGGCTGAGGGGTGGGGGAGAGGGTTGGGGGAGAGGGAGAGGGTTGGGGGAGAGGGAGAGGGTTGAGGGGAGGGACAGAGGATTGAGGGGAGAGGGAGCGGGTTGAGGGGAGGGAGAGAGGGTTGAGGGGAGAGGGAGAGGGGTGAGGGGGGGGTGTTGAGGGAGAGGGTTGAGCGGAGAGGAAATGGAATTGCATTATTATTAACTGTCCTTTGGTTCAATGGCAAACACATTCCTGAATGACAGTTTATTGGTGTGAATAATGGACAGCTTGAAATTCCACCTCCTGTTTATAATAATGCTGATCATATCCGATCGGGTCTGGTGATTTTAATGATGAATTCAGTAATTCTGTATTTGAGAACTTCCTGCAAATGGAATATCAGAAAAGCAGCATAATACATATTTCTGGGATTGAGTGCTCTGTGCTGTGTTGGGGCTTTGAGAATGTCACGTACTCGCTCCCGAAATGTATCTATAAAAACTCAGTGACGAACGTGTTGGTCTGGAAATGCAAAAGGTTTTTTCTTTACATGTTTGAACCTGACTCACTGAGGTTCTGGTTTTTGACAATGTCCATCCAGATATTTTCTCTGGGAGGATATTTCACACTTCAGTCACGGTTTCATACGGAGCCAAGAGTTAGTTTTGGAAAAGCTGATTTATGTCCCTCCTGCAGGCTCAGAGTTAGTTTAAAATTATTAATTCAGCAAAGGACCTGCTAAAACTGACCGCTCAAACAACACGATGTGAAACAAATGTTATTCAGTCGGTCTCGGGGGCAATAAACTCGCTGGTGTCCGGGGAATTGGAAAGCGTCACAAACAACAGATGGAGCAAGTTGGCGTCAGGCTGTTTAACCACAGAGGAGACAAAACCCAGATTGAAAATGCTCCTTTGTCAGCAAAGTGAAAGCTGCTGTTATAAAGTGTATAATACAACACAATCTAGGAGCCCGTGCGGGAGACAGACACTGGGACAGAGAACTTCAAACACTGTTCATCAACTCACAGAGAGAAAAAAAATCAACAAATAATTAAACACCCACCTCACTCAAGAAAAGCGTTGAGCATTCTGCCGTTCCAGTCTCTCCACTGAATTTTCTGTATCTCAGTCTGCTTGCTGTATCTCAGCCGCTAACACACTCTCCTTTAATTTCCAAGGTTCAAACAATCCGACAACTTCTGACCCGATTTTCCTCATTGCAGTCTGTTCCCGTCTCCTGCACGGAATTAAACAGCGGCGTTTACCTGTGTGTCTGTTTCCAGGGAATCAGCTTCTTCATCCTGGAACAGAATGGTCCTGGAAACAAACAGTGTCGGTTTTAAGTGGATAGCAGGTGAGGATCCGCCCCTATTGACAAAGGAAGTTAGAACCAAAAGAAGCAGAGAAAATTACAGCTCAGAAACAGGCCTTTTGGCCCTTCTTGTCTGTGCCGAACCATTTTATGCCTCGTCCCACTGACCTGCACTTGGACCATATCCCTCCACACCCCTCTCATTCATGAACCCGTCCAAGTTTTTCTTAAATGTTAAAAGTGACCCCGCATTTACCACTTTATCCGGCAGCTCATTCCACACTCCCACCACTCTTTGCGTGAAGAAGTCCCCCCTAATATTCCCTTTAAACTTTTCTCCTTTCACCCTTAACCCATGCCCTCTGGTTTTTTTCTCCCCGAGCCTCAGCGGAAAAAGTCGAAGTCACTCTCCTTGTACTAGCGTTCAGGTGAAGAGCAGGTAATGTTTATTTTGACACTGAAATGTTTAAACATTACGTTTTGAATATGTTTAACACTTGTTTCAAATTCACTAAATTAAATTCTAATGCGAACAATTAAAATCCATCAAATTATCATTGGAACATCCTATCATTGTCCCTAGTTGAAAATGTAGCGACTGTTCCTTGGTAATATGTTTTTTAAAAAAAATATCTGAATCAGTTTGGAATGTATTCGAGGATTAGCGCCATTCCTACCACTCTCCCCTGTCCCCACCCCCACCCCAAAATCCCCAACGCCCCCAATCCCCAACGCCCCCAATCCCCAACGCCACCACCTCTCTCTGAAAACAGAAACCAACAGGCGACTGACGCACTGAGAGTGGAAATTCGAACTCATCATCATTTTAAATAGTCTTATTCTCTGACGTTGCCCCAAGTTCTTGATCCGCGCCTGTCCAAAAGGGGAAATATTACCTGAGAATTCTCCCTGCTCGATAGGAAAGTTTTATTTCGTTTATCGCTCGTTAATAATTTGTTTGATTGCAGAAACAAGGTGATGACATTAAATGTCAGCAGAGGTTCGAGCTTTGGACAAATACATTCTGCTCCGACATTCCCATTTTTTTCATCTTACATCAAACATGTGTTCAGATTGTCGACAGTTTCGGATTTTTTTGGCCTTTCTTCATGCATTAAACCTACATCTGGAGAGAATTTCAACTGAATACATTCTCTTATTGAAAACTTAATTCGATCCTTAATAACAACCTCTGATTCAAAGCTCCAATCTATTCCATTAGTCTGTTCCCAGTAACTCTCATAGATTTACAGAGTCAGTCAGCACATAAACAGTCCCTTCGGCCCATCATGTCCATGCTGGCCATCAATTACCAATCTGCAATCATCTCCTTTACCAGCACTAGATCCGTATTGGATTATGCCTTGACTATTAAAGTGCTAGTCCAGGCCCCTGTTCCATATTCCCACCATTCTGTGTGTGAAATAACATTTCCTCATATCCCCTCTTAACCACTTTCCCCTCTCCATGTTCCCATGCCCACCTGCCAGAGACACATGAAGTAAAAGTTTACTTCATCGTCACTAGTAAGGCTTACGTTAACACTACAATTAATTACTGTGAAATTCCCCCAGTCGCCACACTCCGGCGCCTAATCGGGTCAATGAACTTAACCAGCACGTCTTTCTGACTGTGGGGAGAAACTGGAGCACTCGGAGGAAACCCAGGCAGTCACGGGGAGAACGTGCTAACTCCACACATACAGTGACAAACGCCAGGAATCTGAGCGGATTCCTTGGTGCTGTGACACAGCAGTGCTAACCACTGTGCCACGCATCTGCCATTGGGAGAGATTCTGACAATATACCGTGTCTCCCTTTCTGATAATTTTGTGTATCTCTATTAAGTTTCCCCTCAGCCTCCGTGCCTCCAGTGAAAGTGAACCCCGATTACCCTGTCTCTCCATAATGGCTGCAATTTCCCGTTGCAGACAACTCCTTGCTGAACCTCACTCTGAGCCCTCTCCAGTGGAATTATTCCATCCCAGAGTTTGGCGACCAGACTTTACACAATATTCCATCTGTGGATTAACTAATGATCTGAGATGGGCCTGGACCCCACTGCTCCTATAGCCTATGTCTTGGATAATGAAGGCAAGCATTCAGTCTGTCTTCTAAACTAACATATCTAGCAGCACCGGCTCCATCAGGGATCAATGGACTTGCACCCCAGGTTCACGTTAGTCCTCAGTACTCCCTGCTGCCATTCTTGAATAAAGGGATCACATTAGATATCCCACGGTCACTTCGGCGAAGATGTCGATATCTCCCTCAGTGTGTCCCTGCAATCTCCTTCCGTGACTGCCACAGAAGACTGAGGTATAATTGCTTCAGGTCCTGGGGGTTTATGCACCAATATTCCTGCTAACACATCCAATCCCTCCTTCTTATTGACCTTAACGTGTCCTTGAATCTTACTGTTCCTGCTGAAATCTCCAGGTTTAAAATGTTTCCCCTCGGTGTATAAAGATGAAAAAATAATGTTCGGCCTCAACCACGTCCTCTGACTCCTCGCACAGAGGTTCCTTTGTGCTCTGATGGGCCCCACTTTTCCCTGGTCATCCTCTCGCACCCAACATACTGAGAAAATGCCTTGCGGTTTTCCTTAGTGTGGTCTGCCAATTATATGTTGTGGCCCCTCTTTTCCCTCCTGATTGGTTTTTCAGCAGCTTGCTGAGACCCTCCCTCATTTTCCGTGCTCTGCACATACTACTTACTCCTTTTCCTCCCTTTTATGGAACCCTCGATACCTCTTGACTTCCAGGATTCCCTGGACTTGCCGAACTTACTCTTCACTCCTAGAGAAAACCAACGGGCCCTGCATTCTCACTCTGGCACTTGAATAGACATCCAGATTCCAAATATAGATTGACCTGTAAGGAACTGATCCCAGCCTACGTTTGCTGGAAACTGTCTTATGATATTGAAATCGTCTTTCCCCCAATTCAAGTACTTGTTCACTGAACTCTCTTTATTCCTTTCCATATAACTGAGAAGCTTAGAGATTTCTGGCCATTGTTCCAAAAATGCCCGCCTCCTGACACTGCGACCGATTGCCTGGCTTCATTCCCGTTGATTAGGTCTGGGACAGCACTTGCCCCATTCCAAACTGATTCAGATATTTTAAAAAGCATATTACCAGTGAACAGTCGCTACATATTCAACAAGGGACAATGATAGGATGTTCCAAAGATAATTGGATGGATTTTAGTTGTTCGCTTTAGAATTTAATATAATGAATTTGAAACAACTGTTAAATGTATTCACAACGTAATGTTTAAACATTTCAGTGTCAAAGTAAGCATTTCCTGCTCTTCACCTGAACGCCAGTATAAGGAGAGTGACTTCAACTCCCTTTGTCAATAGGGGCGGATCCTCACCTGCTATCCATTTAAAATCGGCACTGTTTGTTTCCACGACCATTCTGTTGCAGGATGAAGAATCTGATTCCCCAGCAAACAGACACACAGGTAAACGCTGCTGTTTGTTTCCAGGACCATCCTGCTACAGGATGTCGGACCTGCTTTCCCTGCAAACAGACACACAGGTAAACGCAATTCAGGTTCAATTCAGAGCATTAGACATGGTCCCATAATTCACCTTCAGACTACATCGCCCACAAGATTGCGCCCATCAAACACTTACAAGGATAAGCTCCCTCGACATTGTCCACCAACTGCAATGAGTGCAGAGGTAGCACAGGCTGAGATACAAAGATATTGTCCTTCTGCACAGTCCAAACACTAAACTTCAGTGCAGTTGTAGTAAAGTCTCTCAAACTCCAAATCACCCTGAGTGAGCAGTATGTACACTGCACCCCCCTGAGTCTCTGTCATCTTTAAATCTCTGTCTCTCCATTGAAATATTCATGTGGGACAACTATCCATTGTGCCAGTCGCTATCTTCATTTTTTGTTTCAGATCATTTTCAAGCTGCCTTTCCCCCGTTGGCCGTGTTCCTTTAATTCTCAAAACCGGACTTTGACACAAGGCCCTAAAATCTTTGCAACCAGTCGCCATACTACAGGGACTGGAAAGAGAATCCGGAACGGATCTCACTGAGGTTTGGCCGTATCCAATTTTATAAGATGATGCGACAGCGTGGCGACTCTTTGCGAGCTCTGCACGATATGATTAGAATGGATAACCCGCAAAACAATACTTCACATCAACCAATCAGATCAATGACCACCCTTGCAGCACATGTTCAGAAGTGGAGGTGTTCGCTGATATCTGTACAATCTTTAGCATCATTTGTGAATCATTAGATGCTGAAACAGTGCGTGTCCAAATGCAGAATGACCAGACCAGTTTCCAGGTCTGGTAGTCACTTCAGAAACAGAATCCGGACGAGACAATCAACAAAGATTTAACATTCACCTCAACCAACAGAAGAGTGGAACATTCTGCTTTCCCGGTCTGGACACTGAATCCTCTGAATCTCAATCTGTGTGTAATGCCTCAGCCGCTGGTGCACTCTCCCTTAATGTCCAAGGTTCAAACAATCCGACAGTTTATGACACGGTTTTCCAGAGTTCTGTCCTTTGCCGCCATCTGAAGCAGCGGCGTTTACCTGCCTGGCTGTTTGCAGAGTCATGATGTGGAGATGCCGGCGTTGGACTGGGGTAAACACAGTAAGAAGTTTAACAACACCAGGTTAAAGTCCAACAGGTTTATTTGGTAGCAAAAGCCACACAAGTTTTCGGAGCTCCAAGCCCCTTCTTCAGGTGAGTGGGAATTCTGTTCACAAACAGAGCATATAAAGACAAAGACTCAATTTACATGAAAAATGGTTGGAATGCGAATACTTACAACTAATCAAGTCTTTAAGAAACAAAACAATGTGAGTGGAGAGAGCATCAAGACAGGCTAAAAAGATGTGTATTGCCTCCAGACAAGACAGCCAGTAAAACTCTATTCGGCCTCTGATATTCGGGTAAGCGTTCTCCAAGGCGGCCTTCACGACACACGACAGCGCAGAGTCGCTGAGCAGAAACTGATAGCCAAGTTCCGCACACACGAGGACGGCCTCAACCGGGATATTGGGTTCATGTCACACTATTTGTAACTCCCACAGTTGCGTGGACCTGCAGAGTTTCACTGGCTGTCTTGTCTGGAGACAATACACATATTTTTAGCCTGTCTTGATGCTCTCTCCACTCACATTGTTTTGTTTCTTAAAGACTTGATTAGCTGTAAGTATTCGCATTCCAACCATTATTCATGTAAATTGAGTCTGTGTCTTTATATGCCCTGTTTGTGAACAGAATTCCCACTCACCTGAAGAAGGGGCTTAGAGCTCCGAAAGCTTGTGTGGCTTTTGCTACCAAATAAACCTGTTGGACTTTAACCTGGTGTTGTTAAACTTCTTACTGTGTTTGCAGAGTGACCATCATCTTCATCCTGCAGCAGATTTGTCCTGGAAACAAATAAACATCGACCTTCAGCACAGCGGACAGCAGGTGGGGATCCGGCCCTATTGAAAATGGAAGGTCAAACATACCAAAACAGCTATGATTCAGGACAAGAGCAAGTTTAAACATAGAAACATCGGAGATAGCAGCAGGAGGAGGCCTTTTGTCCCTTCGAGCCTGCTACGCATTTCATTTCGATCATGGCTGTTCATCCAACTCAATAGTCTAAATCTCTCTTTAGTGCTTATTCAGATAGATTTAGAGAAAAGTTCACTGAATTTCTGTTATAAGAATTGTTTCCTTTAACTTGCAAATGTTCTTAATAACACTAAGTTTGAACCTGCGAACAAGTCCGTGTCCTTTGATTCTCTCGCAGCAGCACCTGGGTAAAGGCGTTTTTCAGCAACAAACTGGTGGAAAGTCTGTCTGTGAGTTGCCACTGACAACACATGTTTCCAGAATCTGAACAAATCTGGATTCTGTGTCGGCTAAAGGCAGTTCTTCCCCCGTTCTTTAAACAGGAATTAAATCACATCACAACAAAATAACACAGAAAGCTGGACCTTCAAAAACAGGTCAAACCAAATCCGCCGATACAGCAACACAGAAAGCGATTCTGTTCCAGGATCAGTCAACAGACCTGGGAATAAAAATAGATGCAAAAGGATGTCAGGTGGTTCAAATGGGTGTCCATGGACTGGTGGAAGGGGTTTCAGGGGAACGAATAAACACACACAAGATTGGAAGGCAGGTGATGGGATAGGCGAAGGCAGACATTTCACCAACATGTGAGTGACAAAACACTTCGATGAACACGTCTTCAGAAAATGTCCATAAACCTCCATTACAAACAATACACGTTCAAATGGAATGCATTATTATTAACTGTCCTTTGGTACAATGACAAACACATTCCTGAATGACAGTTTATTGGTGTGAATAATGGACAGCTTGAAATTCCACCTCCTGTTTATAATAATGCTGATCATATCCGATAGGGTCTGGTGACTTTAATGATGAATTCAATAATTCTGTATTTGAGAACTTCCTGCAAATGGAATATCAGAAAAGCAGCATAATACATATTTCTGGGATTGAGTGCTCTGTGTTGGTGCTTTGAGAAAGTCACATACTCGCTCCCGCCGAAATGTATCTATAAAAACTCAGTGACTAACGCGTTGGTCTGGAAATGCAAAAGGTTTTCTCTTTACATGTTTGAACCTGCCTCACTGAGGTTCTGGTTTTTGATAATGTTCCTCCAGCTATTTTCTCTGGGAGGATATTTGACACTTCAGTCACGGTTTCATACGGAGCCAAGATTTAGTTTTGGAAAGCTAATTTATTTCCCTCCTGGAGGTCAGAGTTAGTTTAAAATTGTTAATTCAGCAAAGGACCTGCTAGACTGACCGCTCAAACAGCACAATGGCAAACAAATGTTATGTCTCGGGGGCAATAAACTCGCTGGTGTCCAGGGAATTGGAAAGCGTCATAAACAACAGATGGAGCAAGTTGGCGTCAGGCTGTTTAACCACAGAAGAGACAAAACCCAGATTGAAAATGCTCCTTTGTCAGCAAAGTTAAAGCTGCTGTGATAAAGTGTATAATACAACACAATCTGGGAGCCCATGCGGGAGACAGACACTGGGACAGAGAACTTCAAACACTGTTCATAAACTCAGAGAGAGAAAAAAAATCAACAAATAATTAAACACCCACCTCACTCAAGAAAAGCATTGAGCATTCTGCCGTTCCAGTCTCTCCACTGAATTTTTTGAATTTCAGTCTGCTTGCTGTATCTCAGCCGCTAACACACTCTCCTTTAGCTTGGAAGGTTCAAACAATGTGGTTGCAGGGATGGTGTAGGAGGGAGGGTTTCAGCTATGTGGATAATTGGAACACTTTCTGGGGAAGGTGGGACCTGTACCAACAGGACGGGGTGCACCTGAACCAGAGGGGCACCAATATCCTGGGAGGGAAATTTGCTATGGCTCTTCAGGGGGGTTTAAACTAATTTGTCCAGGGGGTGGGAAAAGGAGTGGTAGTCTGGAAGTCAGTGTTGAGGGTAGTGAGGTATTGGGGAAGGTATCAAGGTCAAGGGTGGGTACCAGTAGACAGGAAGGTGGGTTGAAGTGTGTCTACTTCAATGCAAGGAGCATCCAGAACAAGGTAGATGAACTTGGGGCGTGGATTGGTACTTGGGACTACGATGTTGTGGCCATTACGGAGTCATGGGTAGAACAAGGACAGGAATAGTTGGACGTTCGGGGTATAGATGTTTCAATAAGTGTAGGGAAGCTGGTAAAAGAGGTGGAGGAGTAGCATTGTTAATCAAGGATATTTTAACGGCTGCAGAAAGGCACTTCGAGGGGGATCTGTATACTGAGGTAATATGGGCTGAAGTTAGAAATAGGAAAGGAGCGGTCACGTTGTTAGGAGTTTTCGATAGGCCCCCAAATAGTAATAGAGATGTAGAGGAAGAAATTGCTAAGCAGATTATGGATAGGTGTGGGGGTCACAGGGTCGTTGTCATGGGGGACTTTAACTTTCCAAATATTGATTGGAACCTTTGTATGTCGAATCGTTCAGATGGGGCAGTTTTTGTGCAGTGTGTGCAGGAGGGTTTCCTGACACAATATGTGGATAGGCCGACAAGAGGTGAGGCCACATTGGATTTGGTAGTGGATACACACAGGGACACAGAGAGATAGAATCTCAGATACACACAGGGACAGAGAGAGAGAATCACAGATACACACAGGGACACAGAGAGAGAACCACAGATACACACAGGGACACACAGAGAGAATCACAGACACACACAGGGACACAGAGAGAGAATCACAGATACACACAGGGACACAGAGAGAGAATCACAGATACACACAGGGACACACAGAGAGAGAATCACAGATACACACAGGGACACACAGAGAGAGAATCATAGATACACACAGGGACACAGAGAGAGAATCACAGATACACACAGGGACAGAAACAAGAATCACATATTTACAAAGGAACAATGCTTGGGTATTATATTTACACAGAGAGTAATGTCGTGTGGCAGAATCACAGACTGAGAATCACAGACTGCCGTGCATATCACCAACAAGATCCACTGCAGGAACTCACCAAGACTCCTTCAACAGCACCTTCCTAACCAGTAAACACTATTCCTAGACAGAGCAGAAACTGAGAACATCACCATCAGCAACATCACCTCCAATACACACACCATGCTGACTTGGAACGCTATCAGTGTTCCATTGCTGTCACTGAGTCAAATCCAGACACTTCCTCCCCAACACCCAATGGACGGCAGCAATGTCAAAAAGCAACTCACCATCACATTCTCAAGGGCAACATGTGATAGCTTATTCCTGCTGGCCTTGCAGTTCAGGAGGGAGTTACTGGATTTGACTCAGCGACAGTGAAGCAATGACTACATAGATTCCAAGTCAGGATGGTGTGTGACTCGGAAATGAACTTTCAGGTGGTGATTTTGTAATCTATCCAATGTCCTTGTCCTTCCGGGTTCCTCATTGGAGGTGTGTAAGGAGCCGTCACAGGAGGGAAAATGCTCCTTCACTGAAAGAACACTCAGTTGGAAAACTGCACAAAGGTGGACAGAGTGAATGCTTCAGGTGATATCCGAGAGGTGCACTAAGTTATATTTGTTTTCAAAGATACTATACATGGACAGAGAGATGGGAAATTAAATAGAGAAACACACAAGAACACACAATCACAGGAACACACAGGGACACAGAGAGAGAATCACATATACACACAGGAACACAGAGAGAGAATCACAGACACACACAGGGACACAGAGAGAGAATCACAGACACACACAGGGACACAGATAGAGAATCACAGATACACACAGGGACACAGAGAGAGAATCACAGATACACACAGGAACACAGATAAAATCACAGAAACACACAGGGACACAGAGAGAGAATCACAGATACACACAGGGACACAGAGAGAGAATCACAGATACACACTGGGGCATAGGGAGAATCGGAGGCAAACAAAGTGATTGTGAAATAGAATCACAATTAAACACAGATATTGTGAAAGATTAGCATGAATAGACACCACAACAGAAATGTTCATCCATACACACTGAGACATTGAAATAGACCTTCAGAGGGACACAGATTTGGATTTCCACAGTGCTTTGGAAGAGTGTCAGAATTCATGTGTTTTGCCCTTTATATTGTGATAGCAGTTTTGCCTTGAGTATTATTTCTGGCATTTGATCAATAAACATCTGTAAGAGATAATTGACAAGAAATTAGCAGGGGGGTAGTAGGGTAAATATGTGGGGTTATGGGGATAGGGCCTGGGTGGGAATGTGGTCAGTGCGGACTCGATGGGCCAAATAACCTCCTTCTGCACTGCAGGGATTCTATGAATACTATGGAATACAGAGTACTGGGCTAACGGTAAGATACTTGGTAGTGTGGATGAACAGAGGGATCTGGGTGTCCATGTGCATAGATCCCTGAAAGTTGGCACCCAGGTTGATAGGGTTGTTAAGAAGGCATACGGTGTGTTAGCTTTTATTGGTAGAGGGATTGAGTTTCGGAGCCAGGAGGTCATGCTGCAACTGTACAAAACTCTGGTGCGGCCGCATTTGGAGTATTGCGTACAGTTCCGGTCGCCATATTATAGGAAAGATGTGGAAGTGTTGGAAAGGGTGCAGAGGACATTTCCCAGGATGTTGCCTGGTATGGGGGGAAAATCGTATGAGGAAAGGCTGAGGGGCTTGAGGTTGTTTTCATTAGAGAGAAGGAGGTTAAGAGGTGACTTAATAGAGGCATACAAGATGATCAGAGGATTAGATAGGGTGGATAGTGAGCGCCTTTTTCCTCGGATGGTGTTGGCTAGCACGAGGGGACATAGCTTTAAATTGAGGGGTGAGAGATATAGGACAGATGTTAGAGGTAGGTTCTTTACTCAGAGAGTAGTAAGGGCGTGGAATGCCCTGCCTGCAGCAGTGGTGGACTCGTCAACGTTGAGAGCGTTCAAGTGGTTATTGGATAAACATATGGCTGATATTGGAATAGTGTAGATTAGAGGGGCTTTAGATTGGTTCCACTGGTCGGCGCAACATCGAGGGCCGAAGGGCCTGTACTGCGCTGTAATATTCTATGTTCTATGATTCTATGAAAGTGCTTATAAGACTATTCTCACCAACTGGAATTTGAATAAGACTGTTGATAGAATCCTGACAGTGCAGAAGGAGGCCATTCGGCCCATGGAGTCTGCACGACAACAATCCCACCTGGACACTATCCCCGCAACTCCATGCATTTACCCGACTGATTCCCCTGACACTACCCGGCAATTTACCATGGCCAATCCACCTAACCTACACATCTTTGGAGTGTGGGGGGAAACCGCAGCACCTGGAGGAATTCCACACGGACATGGGAAAAACATGCAGACTCTGCACAGACAGTGTCCCAAGCCGGGAATTGAGACCAGGTCTCTCGCAACAGTGCTGCCCACTCTGCTGCCCCCGGTGTAACTGTGTAGCTGTATTCTTCAGAGTCTCAGCTTTCTGTTCCCCTTTTCACTGAATTCTTACTTCAGTCCAAAAGGTTAAAATTAAATTATTTCCACGCTGTTTTTGTATAAAAGATAATGGAAAAGTCGACACATATTCCAGCCTTCACCCCAACAGGTCTGGCTGAAAACCAAGGTGACGCGATGTTTCTGTTATACAGCGTCTTAGCCAAAGGCTGCTCAGAGAACTGATTAACGTTTTAATCACTCCACCTCACGTCGGCCTCCTCTGCCTTGGATGGAATGGTACACACATGCAGCAGAAAGAAAATGGGGTTCACCCTGTCAATTCGGAGAATTTACAGTCTCTGTACTCTGGCCCTTTACCAAATAAACCTGTTGGACTTTAACCTGGTGTTGTGAGACTTCTTACTGCCTTTATTGGACCCATTCACTGAGTTCTCCACAGTCTCTGTACTCTGTACTCTGGCCCTTTACCAAATAAACCTGTTGGACTTTAACCTGGTGTTGTGAGACTTCTTACTGCCTTTACTGGACCCATTCACTGAGTTCTCCACAGTCTCTGTACTCTGGCCCTTTACTGGACCCATTCACTGAGTTCTCCACAGTCTCTGGACTCTGTACTCTTGCCCTTTACTGGTCCCATTCACTGAGTTCTCCACAGTCTCTGTACACTGGCCCTTTACTGGAGCCATTCACTGAGTTCCCCACAGTTTCTGTACTCTGGCCCTTTACTGGACCCATTCACTGAGTTCTACACAGTCTCTGTACTCTGTACTCTGGCCCTTTACTGGAGCCATTCACTGAGTTCTACACAGTCTCTGTACTCTGGCCCTTTACTGGACACATTCACTGAGTTCTCCACAGTCTCTGTACTCTGTACTCTGGCCCTTTACTGGACACATTCACTGAGTTCTCCACAGTCTCTGTACTCTGTACTCTGGCCCTTTACTGGACCCATTCACTGAGTTCTCCACAGTCTCTGTACTCTGTACTCTGACCCTTTACAGGACCCATTCACTGTGTTCTCCACAGTCTCTGTACTCTGTACTCTGGCCCTTTACTGGACCCATTCACTGAGTTCTCCACAGTCTCTGTACTCTGTACTCTGGCCCTTTACTGGACCCATTCACTGAGTTCTCCACAGTCTCTGTACTCTGTGCTCTGGCCCTTTACTGGACCCGTTCACTGAGTTATCCACAGTCTCTGTACTCTGTACTCTGGCCCTTTTTGATTTTTGTATTCGGTTTTTCTGTCTTCCACTTCTCCTTTTGCTGCCTTTAGTTTCTGTCCCCACTTTACTTCCCTCTGACTTCCTGCGTCGGTCCCCATCCCCGCGCCACATTAATTTAAACCCCTCCCCAACAGCACGAGCAAACACTCCCCTCAGGACATTGGTTCCAGTCCTGCCCAGGTGCAGACCGTCTGTTTTGTACTGGTCCCATCTCCTTCAGAACCGGTTCCAATGTCCCAGGAATTTGAATCCCTCCATCTTGCACCATCTCTCAAGCCACATATTCATCTTGGCTCTCCTGACATTCCAACTCTGACTAACACGTGGCACTGGAAGTAATCCTGAGATTACTACCTTTGAGCTCCTACATTTTAGTTTAACTCCTAACTCCTTCAATTCAGCTTGTCGGACTTCATCCCATTTTTTACCTACAGTGTTGGTGCCGATATGCCCCACGACAGCTGGTTGTTCACCCTCCCCCCTCCAGAATGTCCTGCAGCTGCTCCGAGACACCCTTGATCCTTGCACCAGGTAGGCAACATACCATCCTGGAGTCTTGTTTGCATCCACAGAAACACCCGTCTGTTCCCCTTACAATTGAGTCCCCTATCACTGTCGCTCTGCCACTCTTTTTCCTGCCCTCCTGTCCAGCAGAGCCAGCCAGGGTGCCATGAACCTGGCTGCTGCCACCTTCCCCCGGTGAGCCATCTCCCCCAACAGTATCCAAAATTGTATATCTGCTTTGGAGGGAGATGATTGCAGGGGACCCCTACACTGCCTTCCGACTCTTCCTCTGTCTGGTGGTCACCCATTCTCTATCTCCCTCAGTAACTGTTATCTGCGGTGTGACCAACTCACTGAACGTGATATCCACGACTTCTTCAGCATCGTGGATGCTCCAAAGTGAATTCATCCACCGCTCCAGAGCTGTCAAGCCGTCTAACATGTGCGTCAGTTGGACACACATGATGTGACTGACTGTGGCACTGTGGTATAGGAAGCTGTTCAGTGGGCCGTGGGGGGAGGTGAGGGGCTGGGATGAGAGAGGCACAGAGTAAATTAGTGGGAGTAAGTGACAGTATAGTGAGAGGCATTGATGATGTGAAGATGCCGGCGTTGGATTGGGGTAGGCAACGTAAGAATTCTCACAACACCAGGTTCAAGTCCAGCAGGTTTATTTGGTAGCACGAGCTTTCGGAGTGCTGCTCCTTCATCAGAGGGATTGACAATTTTCTCTGTAACAAGGAGTCAGAGTGCAGTTGACTGTGTTGCCTGCCCCATGCCAGAGTTCAGGACATCTGGCTGGAGATGACCGTGGTTGTGAGGAGGATCCCATTGTTGTGGACCATGTCGGTACCAGTGACATAGGTAGAATGAAGAAGCAGCTTCTGCACAGACATTATCAGGAAATGGACACTGAATTAAACAACAGAACACACAAGGTTATAATCTGGAGATGATTACCTCAGCCGCGTGCAAATTAGCATAGTGCACATCACATTAGAGAGATGAATACATGGTTTGAAAGACTGGTGGAAGAGGTAAGTTTCAGCTTGTGGGACATTAAAATCAGTTCTGGAGAAAGTGGGGGCTGTACCGTTGGGATGATCTACATCTGAACCTGCTGCCAGCAACGTTCTTGCAAACTACATAACTAGGGAAGCAGAGAGGGCTTTAAACTCAATAGAGGAAGGGATGCTTCTGGAGCGGAGGATATGATCACCACACCAACCTAACACATATTTTAATGAATTAGTTATCCTTTAACTGTTCCACAATTAAGGCTGTCTGTTGAACTAATCTGTCTGCTTTCCAATGATGTGGAGATGCCGGCGTTGGACTGGGGTAAACACAGTAAGAAGTTTAACAACACCAGGTTAAAGTCCAACATGTTTATTTGGTAGCAAAAGCCGAAAGCTTGTGTGGCTTTTGCTACTAAATAAACCTGTTGGACTTTAACCTGGTGTTGTTAAACTGCTTTCCAATATGGCAGGTGTCGTTTTTGTTTTAAATGGCTTTTGTTAATTCAGCTACAATATGTAATACCATTAATTCAAACTACATGAAGATAGTCACACTAAAACAACTGATTTTGAAACTACCAACAATGGTGAAATATGCTTCAAGCATAAAAACTTCTTCAGGTCAATAGACGGCGGTGAGGAATCCCATTGCTGTCATTGTCCACACTCCCTGTTCTCTGCGACGTGACCACATGGACACCTTGCACTGCAGCACGGGGAAGTCATTGTCATTTAAATGCAGCCCAAGGATTTGCCAAACAAAATGTCACCACTCACTTCATTAGTCCCCATCGGGAGTTTTGAGTTCCAGCCTGAACATCACAACTCAGGATATATTGGCCCTGGAGGGGGGTGCAGGAGGATATCAGAGAACTAACAGGTCAAATTATCACAACATGTGTTGCATAGATGATTAGTCTGGTGTTTAAAATGTTTTTTCAAGACGATAGATTCGACAGGGAGAATTTGTTCCCTCTGTTGAAGGAATCCAGTAAATGGGCATTTTTTTAAAATTAGAGGGACACGGATCGAAGATGGGGGATGTGTTCTTTGATTTATTTCATTGGATGTGGGTGTCAGTGACAAACCCAGAACTGTTGCTCACCCCTCATTTCCCAGTCGCTTGCCTCGGCCATTTCACACAGCAGTTGAGAGTCAACCACATTGCTTTGAGTCTGGATTCACATTGGACAGATCAAGATAAGACCAGGTTGATGGCAAATTTCCTTCCCTGAAGGGAATTGGTGAACCCAATGGAATTTGTAGCAGCCTGCGACTGCTCGAGTAAAGTAGAATCATTGGAAGGGAACCCGCTGCAGACAGCCATGAGGCCAGAAACACAAGCACAGGGAGCTGACATAAAAACTGACACAAGGGCACAGAAAGTGACCTGAATGAAAGGTAGAGTCATAGAGGTTTACAGCATGGAAAGAGGCCCTTCGGCCCAACTTGTCTATGCCGCCCGTTTTTTAAATACCCCTAAGGACAGGAGTGGGAACTTGTACATGGAGTCAGAAAAGATAGGAGAGGCTTTGAATGAATACTCTTCTTCAGTGTTCAGCAAGGAGAGGGGCCATGATTTTGAGGATGAGAGTGTGATACAGGCTGATAGGCTGGAGGAGGTAGATGTTCTGAGGGAAGATGCATTAGCAATTTTGAAAACACTGAGGGTCGTTAAGTCCCCTGGGCCAGCTGAGATATATCCTAGGATTCTTTGGGAGGCAAGGGATGCGATTGCCGAGCCTTTGGCTTTGATCCTTGGGTCCTCACTGTCCACGGGGATAGTGTCAGAGGACTGGAGAGTGGCGAATGTCGTTCCTCTGTTCAAGAAAGGAAATAGGAATGACCATGGTAATTATCGGCCGGTTAGTCTTACTTCAGTGGTCGGTAAGCTCATGGAAAATGTCCTGAGGGATAGGATTTATGACCATTTGGAAAGATGCAGCTTAATCCGGGATAGTCAACACGGATTCGTGAAGGGTAAGTCTTGACTCACAAACTTGATTGAATTCTTTGAGGAGGTAACTAAGTGTGTTGATGAAGATAGAGCAGTTGATGTCATATACATGGATTTTAGTAAGGCGTTTAATAAGCTCCACCATGGTCGGCTCATGAAGAAAATAAGGAGGTGTGAGATAGAGGGGAATTTGGCCGATTGTATACGTAACTGGCTATCTCATAGAAGACAGAGGGTGGTGGCGGATGGAAAATTTTCAGACTGGAGACCAGTTATCAGCGGTGTACCACAGGGATCAGTGCGGGGTCCCCTGCCTTTTGTGATTTTTATCAATGACTTGGAGGAGGGGGCTGAAGGGTGGATCAGTAAATTTTCTGATGACACCAAGATTGGTGGAGTAGTGGATGAGGTGGAGGGCTGTTGTAGGCTGCAAAGAGACATTGATAGGATGCAAGGCTGGGCCGAAAACTGGCAGATGGAGTTTAACCCTGACAAATGCGAGGTGATTCATTTTGGTAGGACAAATTTGAATGTGGATTACAGGGTCAACGGTAGGGTTCTGAGGAATGTGGAGGAACAGAGAGATCTTGGGGTTCATGTCCACAGATCTCTGAAGGTTGCCACTCAAGTGGATAGAGCCGTCAAGAAGGCCTATAGTGTGTTGGCGTTTATTAACAGCAGGTTGGAGTTTAAGAGCCGTGGGGTTATGCTGCAACTCTACAGGACCTTGGTGAGACCACATTTGGAATATTGTGTGCAGTTCTGATCACCTCACTATACGAAGTATAGAAACATAGAAAACTAAAGCACAAAACAGGCCCTTCGGCCCCACAAGCTGTGCCGAACATATCCCCACCCTTCAGGCCTACCTATAACCCTCCATCCTATTAAGTCCCATGTACTCATCCAGGAGTCTCTTAAAATACCCTATTGGGTTTGCCTCCACCACCACTGACGGCAGCCGATTCCACTCGCCCACCACTCTCTGTGGGAAAAACCTCCCCCTAACATCTCCCCTGTACCTACCCCCCAGCACCTTAAACCTGTGTCCTCTCGTAGCAGCCATTTCCACCCTGGGAAAAAGCCTCTGAGAGTCCACCCGATCTATGCCTCTCAACATCTTATATACCTCTATTAGGTCCCGTCTCATCCTCCGGCTCTCCAAGGAGAAAAGACCGAGCTCCCTCAGCCTATCCTGATAAGGCATGCCACTCAATCCAGGCAACATCCTTGTAAATCTCCTCTGCACCCTTTCAATCTTTTCCACATCCTTCCTGTAATGAGGCGAACAGAACTGAGCACAGTACTCCAAGTGGGGTCTGACGAGGGTCTGATACAGCTGCATCATTATCCCCGGACTCCTAAACTCAATCCCTCGATTGATAAAGGCCAGCACACCAGACGCCTTCTTAACCACCTCCTCCACCTGCGGGGCCGATTTTAGAGTCCTATGGACCCGGACCCCAAGGTCCTTCTGATCCTCTACAGTACTAAGAGTCTTTCCCTTTATATTGTACTCCTTCATCCCATTCGACCTGCCAAAATGGACCACGAAGCATTTATCTGGGTAGAAGTCCATCTGCCACTTCTCCGCCCAGTCTTGCATCCTATCTATGTCCCTCTGTAACTTCTGACATCCCTCCAGACTATCCACAACCCCACCAACCTTCGTGTCGTCAGCAAACTTACCAACCCATCCCTCCACTTCCTCATCCAGGTCATTTATGAAAATGACAACCAGTAAGGGCCCCAGAACAGATCCCTGGGGCACACCACCGGTGACCGACCTCCAATTAGAAAAAGACCCATCTATAGACACTCTCTGCCTCCTTTGGGCAAGCCAGTTCTGGATCCACTGGGCAGCAGCCCCTTGGATCCCATGCCCTCTCACTTTTTCGAAAGCCTTGCATGGGGGACCTTATCGAACGCCTTGCTAAAATCCATATAAACCACATCGACCGCTTTCATTTCGTCAATGTGTTTCGTCACATTTTCAAAGAACTCCACCAGGCTCGTAAGGCACGATGTGCCTTTGACAAAGCCATGCTGACTATTCTTGAGCATACTAAACCCCTCTTAATGCTCATAAATCTTGTCCCTCAGGATGTGGAAGCTTTGGAGAGGGTGCAAAGGAGGTTTACCAGGATGCTGCCTGGTTTGGAGGTTAGGTCTCATGAGGAAAGGTTGAGGGTGCTGGGGCTTTTCTTTTTATAGAGGAGGAGGTTGAGAGGCGACTTAATAGAGGTTTATAAGATGATCAGGGGGATAGATAGAGTGGACGTTCAGAGACCATTTCCTCGGATGGATGTAGCTGTTACGAGGGGGCATAACTATAAGGTTCATGGTGGGAGATATAGGAGGCATGTCCGAGGTAGGTTCTTGACGCAGAGAGTGGTTGAGGTGTGGAATTGACTGCCTGCTGTGATAGTGGAGTCGGACACTTTAGCAACTTTCAAGCTGTTCTTGAATAGGCACATGGATCACACCAGAGTGATAGGGAGTGGGATAGCTTGATCTTGGTTTCGCAGAAAGCTCGGCACAACATCGAGGGCCGAAGGGCCTGTACTGTGCTGTGCTGTTCCATGTTCTAAGCTAATCCCAATTGCCCGCATTTGGCCTATATCCCTCTATGCCCATCTTAACCATGTAACTGTCTAAATGCTTTTTAAAACACAAAATTGTACCCGCCTCTCCTCCTACCTCTGGCAGCTTGTTCCAGACACTCACCACCCTCTGTGTGAATAAAATTGCCCCTCTGGACACTTTGGATCTTTCGCCTCTCACCCTGAACCTGTGCCCTCTAGTTTTAGACCACCCCCCCTACCCCCCCCTCTCCGCGTCCCCCCCCCCCCCCCCCCCCCCGCCACCCATCAACTTTGGAAAAATATATTGACTATCAAGCTAATCTGTGCCCCTCATCACCCCTCAGCCTTCTACGCTCCCGAGAAAAAAGTCCCAGTCTATCCAGCCTCTCCTTATAACTCAAACCACCAAGTCCGGGTCGCATCCTCGTAAATCTTTCCTGCAGTCTTTCTTGTTTAATAATATTCTTTCTACAATAGGGTGACCAGAAGTGTACACAGTATTCCAAGTGTGGCCTTGTCAATGTCTTGTACAACTTCAACAAGACGTCCCAAATCCTTTATTCAATGTTCTGACCAATGAAACCAAGCATTCCGAATGCCTTCTTCACCGCTCTGTCCACCTGTGACTCCACTTCCAAGGAGCTATGAACATGTACCCCGAGAACTCTTTGTTCTGTAACTCTCCCCAGTGCCCTACCATTAACTGAGCAAGTCCTGCCCTGGTTCAATCTACCAAAATGCATCACCTCGCATTGATCTAAATTCAAATCCATCTGCTATTCGTCAGCCCAATTGATCAAAATCCTGTTGCAATCGGAGATAACTTTCTTCACTGTCCAATATGCCACCAATCTTGGTATCATCTACAAACTTACTAACCATGCCTCCTATATTCTCATCCAAATCAATAATATAAATGACAAATAACAGTGGACCAGCACTGATCTGAGAGGCACACCGCTGGTCACAGGCCTCCAGTTTGAAAAACAACCCTCGACAATCACCCTCTGGCTTCTGTCATCAAGATGTGGAGATGCCGGCGTTGGACTGGGGTAAACACAGTAAGAAGTTTAACAACACCAGGTTAAAGTCCAACAGGTTTATTTGGTAGCAAAAGCCACACAAGCTTTCGAGGCTCTGAGCCCCTTCTTCAGGTGAGTGGGAATTCTGTTCACAAACAGAACTTATAAGACACAGACTCAATTTACATGAATAATGGTTGGAATGCGAATACTTACAACTAATCCAGTCTTTAAGAAACAAAACAATGGGAGTGGAGAGAGCATCAAGACAGGCTAAAAAGATGTGTATTGTCTCCAGACAAGACAGCCAGTGAAACTCTGCAGGTCCACGCAACTGTGGGAGTTACAAATAGTGTGACATAAATTCTGATTCTAGGATCGCATGATAAAGACTCAGGAGGAAAAAAGCAGAAATATTTATGTGAAATAGTGTGACATAAACCCAATATCCCGGTTGAGGCCGTCCTTGTGTGTGCGGAACCTGGCTATCAGTTTCTGCTCCGCGACTCTGCGCTGTTACGGCATCTCCTCCGGAGCCTTCAACATGTCATTGATGAAGACGAACATCTCGCCAAGGCCATCCCCACACCCCCACTTCTTGCCTTCAAACAACCGCACAACCTCAAACAGACCATTGTCCGCAGCAAACTACCCAGCCTTCAGGAGAACAGTGACCAAGACACCACACAACCCTGCCACAGCAACCTCTGCAAGACGTGCCGGATCATCGACACAGATGCCATCATCTCACGTGAGAACACCATCCACCAGGTACACGGTACATACTCTTGCAACTCGGCCAACGTTGTCTACCTGATACGCTGCAAGAAAGGATGTCCCGAGGCATGGTACATTGGGGAAACTATGCAGACGCTGCGACAACGGATGAATGAACACCGCTCGACAATCACCAGGCAAGACTGTTCTCTTCCTGTTGGGGAGCACTTCAGCGGTCACGGGCATTCGGCCTCTGATATTCGGGTAAGCGTTCTCCAAGGCGGCCTTCGCGACACACGACAGCGCAGAGTCGCGGAGCAGAAACTGATAGCCAGGTTCCGCACACACAAGGACGGCCTCAACCGGGATATTGGGTTTATGTCACACTATTTCACATAAATATTTCTGCTTTTTTCCTCCTGAGTCTTTATCATGCGATCCTAGAATCAGAATTTATGTCACACTATTTGTAACTCCCGCAGTTGCGTGGACCTGCAGAGTTTCACTGGCTGTCTTGTCTGGAGACAATACACATCTTTTTAGCCTGTCTTGATGCTCTCTCCACTCCCATTGTTTTGTTTCTTAAAGACTGGATTAGTTGTAAGTATTCGCATTCCAACCATTATTCATGTAAATTGAGTCTGTGTCTTATAAGTTCTGTTTGTGAACAGAATTCCCACTCACCTGAAGAAGGGGCTCAGAGCCTCGAAAGCTTGTGTGGCTTTTGCTACCAAATAAACCTGTTGGACTTTAACCTGGTGTTGTTAAACTTCTTATTCTGTCATCAAGCCAATGTTATATCCATTGAGACACCTCACCCTGGATCCCGTGAGATTTAACCTTATGCAACAACCGACCATGCGGTACCTTTTCAAACGCCTTGCTAAAATCCATGCAGACAACATCAACTGCACTGCCATCATCTACCTTCTTGGTTACCCATTCAAAAAAACTGAATCAAATTTGTGAGACATGATTTTCCACTCACAAAGCCATGCTGACTGTCCCTAATCAGTCCTTGCGTCTCTAAATGCCTGTAGGTCCTGTCTCTCAAAATGCTTTCCAACAACTTACCCACCACAGATGTGAGGCTCACTGACCTCGGTAAGCTGCGATTACCTCAGTCCAAATGCACAGAGGCAAGTCTGCCGAGAGGCAGGTTTTTTACAAAATTCAAGATCAGACAATTAGAAACCAGAGATGCACCAGGACACATTATCAAGTGTAAAAGGGCAGTTATACATTTCCCGACAAACAAATCACCACTAGATACATGGGGCAGACGTGTTTCAGTCAAACAAAATACTTGATGCCTATATATGGCTGAAACTAGACATTTTGGCGCACAGCACACAAACACAAAGGGTCCACAATTAAAACACATGAACGCCCATTGAAACCCATCAAAAATGCTGTGAAACAAATCAGACCAAAGTACATGATAGACCGAATCTTCAGAAGCTTCGAGAAGGTAGCCAGAAAGGTATAGTTGTATTTTAATTTTAATTTTCTTATTGACCCAACAAATTCAGTTAAACGGCTGCAAGATGAAATAGTTGTGTTTTGTTGCCTTGTTCTGTATTGGATTCATCTCCTATAGGATTGGCTGGGAGATTTCTAGAGCTTGGCAGAGATGTTCAATGTTTGCTCGATTCACTGTAAAGTTCCAGCTGGATACCTGTCCCCTGCTCACTGAATCTACACAATGGAGCTCAATGAAAATGATTCATCTTCCACAGCCTTTCTCTCGGTTGAACTCGTTGTGAATCCTCGGCTACAACAACACATATATTCCAGCAAGATTTTGGTTCAGCTTCTCCCAACAGCACTGATTGGCTCCTCTGCCCCTGGTACCAAGCCAGCACCAATGGATCATGACCAATGTTCGCTGGCACCACTGATTATCCCGAGTATTCTGCCCTACAGTGCTCCATATCCCAGAAACCACAAACACTGATTCAAAGGATATCGAAGCAATTTTAAACATGGTTTACCCAGTAGGAGGACATGGAGAAGGCCATCAATCCCATCACCATTGCTCTACCTGCCATGTCCACTGGGTTGTGTCCATATGGAAAGGTTTTATTTTAGCTGATACCAACATATGAATTAGGAGTAGAAGTGGCCCATTCGAGCGCTCGAGCCTGTTCCGCCGCCATTCAGTAAGATCACAGCTGATCTGAATGTGTCTTATCTCTGCCGACCTCTGAGAACCATTGACTCCCTTGTTAGTCAGGAATCTATCTACTTCTGTCTTCAAAATGTTCATTGACCCTGTCCTCCACCACTTTCTGGGGAAGAGAGTTCCAAACATTGCACAGACTGTCAGACAGAATATATCGGATAATCTTCTCACTCTGATTGTGACCCAAATGAAACCCAAGGGTGTTTGTCCATCAAGCCAAGGCCCTTGATTGGTTGATATTTCATGATATTACAGAGCAAGCCTCGCTCTCACACTGAGCATCACCTTGAGATTAAACATCAGAGTCGGTTCAGCAGCACAACCAGTTCCAGTGGAACTCACAGACTCTTACTAACGGCCTGATCGATCTCAGAGTGAAGGTGGGCGGGTAAGAAGTGATTGGTTTGTCTCAATATCATTACCTTGTAATGTAATGTGTGAACATGATAATGAGCAATGTGATGATTATAACAGAGCCAGTAATATTGATGCAGAGTAGGATGGAACAGCTGAAGTTGCGGTTGCTAATAAATCTTCAATATTGTTGCTCAGAGATAGTCTGGGTCCTGGAACTTGGGTAAAGATGGTCACACAGCCCAGCTCTCAGGTATGTCTCTCACTGACTGGCTGCTACCTGTCCTTGAATTTGGTGCTCACTCCGTGCTGTGTGAATGTTTGCAGCTGTATTACTGGCGTCAGTCTGAAGTGTGGGCAGTAGTACCTTCCTTTACTGTGCCTCACACTAAAGGTTCAGGAAGGCATTTATCACCTTCTCCACTCTCCCCTCCACTTGTACACAATAAATCTGAACAGAAGCGGTTCATCAACTATTGTCCTTCTCTTGGGCAGCGACTTATTGAAAAGTCTGGATCTAAACAACATGTATAGTGCAGTCTGAATTGGAATCGGCTCCATGTAAACCTTCCCATTGGCAGCAATCAATTCCCCAGCCAATGATTAAAGCCCAGCCTCAGTGGGTCCTGATCAATGTCTCCGGCATTATTGATGATCTGGAGCATTCAGCTCTACAAACTCAACAGGATGTTGGAACATTGGGTTCATCCTTCACTCGGGGAATGTGGCAGGGAGAAGGCTGATATTCTCATTAAGGCCAGTCCCTCCTCTTATTCGCTGAATTTGTTTTTACATTCTAGCTCCTTCAATCATGACGGCCAAAGTGAAACCCAGGGATGTTTCCCCAAGACCCGCATCAGGATGAGGCCCTTTAACTGGATGAGGGAAACTGTGGTATCACAGTGAGGTCACACATTTCATTGGGTTTGTAAACTGGATAAATTAGAGACAAGAGGTTTCACACCCCGTTCCAGTGACAGAAATGGAACTGCACTGACCCTTACTCTCTGGTTGATCCCTTTAGGAGTGAAAGCGGATGTGCAGAAGGTCTGAACATCTTTGTTTTGCGACGGGAGCTTGAACAATGGAACATTGGTAGCCAGCTGGCACTCACAAGGTTGGTGCTGTAAAATGTTTATTTTTACAGGTAGTTGAGAACCTTCCTCTTGAGGCGACTGATTGATATTGAATGCAGTGTCGGGATGGAAGGAATGACTAAATTAGGGCAGAGTGAACACATCAACATTCAGCTGCTCAGATTTTCCACCAACACCGAGCACTCAGACGTGAGAAAGGAAGTGTGGAGAGTTGAAGAAATTCTTCATTCAGACACTTAGCACGAAAAGTTTTGGAGGCAGAAACTGGGAAATAGTTTGAAGAAGTTGTAAGTTGTTCAACTCCAGAACTTATGGAATCTTCTGCTTTTCGTGCTGAGCTGACACCAGTAAAATTACAAGAAATGTAACAAACCAGTCAGTTTTACACTCAGAATCTTCAGTATTTATGGGGTGAATGGTTTTACTATTTGAGGGAAGCTATAAAATACCTGTTGTTATACTTGTTACTGTCCAGTATTTTCTGTGTCTAATTTCTTCTTCTGCTGCAGGGACATGGTTCGTGTCAGGGTGAATGTGCAGAAATGGGGTTTTGACCAAACTGCCACAGAGTGAAATCATGAGAAATGAAGTATCAAAGGCAAGTGGATTAATTAGAAGAGAGATCGAATCCCAACCCAAGACCAATCATTGTCTGTAGAAAGCTAAGGAGGAATGGAGGACAATTGAAATGCACCTCACGTCATCATCCTCTGTGTCCCAGTCTTTTTTCTCAGTGCCAGCTCTACATCCTTTAATTTATTTATAATTGACGGTCTGTAGCTACCTTCCCACCGACCTCGATCTAAATGCTGTGTCACTGGGAATGGTTGAGGGATGAGAACATTGCAAATTTTACAGGAAAGTTAGATAAATATGTGAAGTAGTAGAACTTGTTAGTCAAACTGAAAGGGATGGGAAAAGAGAATTGTGAGAGTGAGAAATGCATTGAGTGGAGTGAAGACAAAGTCAGTGTTAGTGCAGGGTGAGAGTGAGACATGGCTGTGATGACACAATGATATGGCTGAGTGAGCACTTGGCTTTTCAGATTAGGATGTGAGGAAGTGTCTGGAGAGACAGGAATGAATGCAGGTGTAAGGGGTGTTGTTTTGTAGAGTTCATAGAATCATAGAAACCCTACAGCACAGAAAGAGGCCATTCGGCCCATCGAATCTGCACCGACCACAATCCCACCCAGGCCCTACCCCCATATCCCTACACATTTACCCACTAATCCCTCTAACCTACGCTTCTCAGGACACTAAGGACAATTTTAGCGTGGTCAATCAAACTAACCCTCACATCTTTGGACTGTGGGAGGAAACCGGAGCACCCGGAGGAAACCCATGCAGACACGAGGAGAATGTGCAAACTCACACACAGACAGTGACCCAAGCCGGGAATAGAACCCAGGTCCTTGGAGCTGTGAAGCAGCAGTGCTAACCACTGTGCTACCATGCCGCCCTGCTATCCAGTTGTGTTGGGAAATGCTGGGAAAATAAGAGTGTGAGTCTCGGCTCCTGAGCGAGTTACGTCACGCACTTTCCTGACCTCCTGATGTCCATGAACTTCTTGAAACACTTTTCCCATGTCCCACAATGTTCCTGGTCACTTTCTCAGCCACTTCCATTCATGCCTGCTGGTTTTACGAGGCTGGCCGTTTCCTTCCATCCTTGGCAAATGTGACCTCATTTCAATCACCAGATCCCACAGCAAGAGCTCGATCTGAGTGTCTGAGCCATGCGGGATGTGAGGGGAAATGTGGACACGGCTTTTCCAATTCTCCTCTCCATTCCTGTGATTGCTGAAGCCTCAGGAGAGGATTGTACAATTCAGCCATCAGAACCTCTGGCTGGTCAAACGTTATCCAGCTGATGCAGATCTCAGCAATGACCTGCTATGAAATCCAAATCCTCTTGAGAAATGTTTCCTTTCAAAGATTCAGTGAATCAATGCCAGACTCAGAATCAGGGTGCTGATGCCTTGGTTGAATTAAATGTGTTAAATGCTGCCATTCTGACCTCAGAGACATCATCGAGAATCCCAATTCATTTCAAGAATAAGGACAACCCTCCTTTAATTTAGGGAATCATAATTTTCCCAAACACGATACAATTTTAACTCTGGGTAATGAAGCTTGATACTGCGAGGCCAAGTATATCAATGGAGTGTTGTTGATGGACAACCCTCCTTTAATTTAGTGAATCATAATTTTCCCAAACACTGGGCTGGATGTTGAGGTAGAATTCTCATCAGATTATTGTTCACCAGCAGTGCAATAACAGGAAAACTACAGACACTCCATCTGCTGCAAATACACCGGCAGCATGTGTCACACTTATAGCTCAAGCTGATTTCACTATTCACGCTGGATCCATTGGCTAATATTTCATCAGCTGATTTAAGTCACCATTCCCACACAAGTGTCTCCACCATCTTTGACCTCAGCACTACTTGGCTACTTCCTATAATTCTGTGCAGTATATTTGAATGAGAATCATCCCCCTTGTAAACTGGTAAAGGTACTGGACCCCTTATCCAGCGTCCCAGAAACAGGAGGGTCTCAAAAACCTATTACACTTGACGCTGACGCCACATGATACAATTTGTAACTGACGCACAGAGTATTTTGTCAAGTCCCAGATTCCCATATCCATAACCAGCACACGCAGTTTAACCATTGCTCGAACATGTCTCTCTCTGTATAACTCCAGACTTTATTACGAGTGTTTTCATGTCAAAAGTCCCGTGGCTGGCAGGAGCACCAAGACAAAAGGTCACTGACTATAAAGCAGAAAGGCACCTCAGGGAAAAGGTCTGGAGAAAGGCACCTCAGGGAAAAGGTTAAGCAAATAGAATGGTGTTGGGACATCACCCATTTATGATGTGAAGAAGCAAATGGAGAAATTAAATGTTATTCTGACAGTGATGTGCCCAAATTAATGGATAATAGGAAAACCCTCCATCAGTTAAAGACTGTCCATGTAGACAAAGTGTTATTAGAGTGAATCAGACACTGTCAGAGTGCAACATATCCATTACCATGGCCAAAGTGAAAGTGTACCATAAAGAGCTAGGCCTAACAACACCATGTTATTGAGCGTCAGGGTGGCAGAACAAGTTTACAAACTGCCATGGTGTGTGTGTGCTGAAAGTATATGGTGAAGAAACCTTCGCTGGCCATGAAGCTGCAGAGACATACTTGGATGAATTTTCCATGATAATATTGGAAGAAGGTCAAAGAGCAGGGCATGTGAACATGTGTTATTGGTGACAGTCAGAAGATTACATTGTTCAAAGGGATCAGAGTCTTCCCTGTTGTTTACAAGGCCAATCAACAAGTGCACATGGATGACTCAACCAATTTCCCTTGATTGGTCCGAGAGCCATTTTGTCCCTGAAGCCAGGGCTCAGTGTCGGTGTCTGGGGGTTCCTGAGAGCTGCATGGTTATTTTGTCCTCATCAGGAACATTGTTTTCAGAACTTATTTTCTGCCCAAATGTGTGTCCTCCATTCAGCCCAAGGATCAATGCATTTTGCGGGCAATCGCGACCAGATACAAGGCTGAATTCATGCACAAAATGCTCATTGCATTGAACAGAGGCTTGGGTGGGAGGGAATTCCAAGTAGTATTCAATGTGAACCATGCACTCTGCAGTGCTGCCAAGGCTGGGCCAACGGTACCCCAAGGTAGTTTGATAAATGGAAGGCACAACCTCAAGCCATTTCCCATGTTCTTAAATGGTGATGGTGAAATTAAACCTGAATTTAGAGTTTTTCATCTCTCTGAGGAAAAAACGTTGCTAAAGATCTATTTGCAGATGTGAAAGTCCTGCTTTCTCTTCCTCAGATGATATGCAATTTGAGTTGTAAAATTATGAAATAATAAAAGTACAATAATGAAATAAAAGTATTTATTTCTCATTCATTCTCCGTGTTTTATCAGCATGCCATCCAGAAACCAGAATCCATAAACTACAGGACATGTTTAAACGGTGTAGTCAGTGCCTGAACCTTCAATATTCACAGCCTGTCTCAGTACGGTGGATATCTCATCCTCGGTGGTTATGTAATTTGAGTTGTAAAATTATGAAACAATAAATGTAAAATAATGAACTAAACGCCTTGTCGTCTCTATTTCTCATTCCTTCTCCATGTTTTATAAGCACGCCACAAAGAGCCCAAAATCTGCCAAGTCCACAAGACCAGAACATGTTGGATCCCAGACATCCCAGGTATGGGGTCTGGTACCTGTACCTTGTAAAATCCTCTCCCATCTGTGAGAAATGCAGCATTTTCCTGCCAGCTTCGAGAAATTTCCTTGATTGGTGATGATGAAATTAAACCTGAATTTAACGGTGTCCGTGTGTCCGAGAAGAAAGATATTTTGTAAACATTGCTGGTATTTTTGAAAGACTTTCCTGTGCTGAAGCCCAGCTGTTAGATGAAGAAGATGTTGAGGATTCTGTAATATTGGCAACAATGCTGAAATTCACTGCCAAGTTCCACACAATGGAATAGACACCATGGTCTTGACCAAGAATAAAGAGAATGAGAGCGGTGATGATGAAGATAAATC
The DNA here is from genome assembly GCF_964213995.1 of Mustelus asterias. NCBI lineage: Eukaryota > Metazoa > Chordata > Chondrichthyes > Carcharhiniformes > Triakidae > Mustelus > Mustelus asterias. The sequence goes on from NW_027590820.1 coordinate 149,065, forward strand.
TGTCTATTGACAGGTGAATAAGGATAACGGAGGAATTGATTCATGGCATCGATCAGAAGAGCTTCATTACAGAGCAGCATATTATGTGGGTCTAAAAGGTACAAGAGGTGTTTCGGAAAGAAAACCCCATGTACTTGAAACAATTTAAGCTGCAGGACATGTTTAAAAGACACACATTAAACCCTGAACTGTCAACATTCACAGCCTGTGTCTGAATGGCAGCTGTCTCCTCCTCAGTGGATCTGTAATTTGAGTTGTAAAATGATGAAATAATAAATGTACAAGAATGAGCTAAAAGCCTTGTCGTCTTTATTTCTCATTCCTTCTCCATGTTTTATCAACCCAGCAGATAGGGCACAAAATCTGCCAAATCAGCCCGAACCTTCAATTTTCACAGCATCTGTCAGTGTGACAGCTGCCTCTCCCTCGGTTGCAATGCAATATGTAAAATTATGAAATAATAAAAGTATAATAATTAAATTAGAAAAGCCTCAGGGTCTTTATTTCTCACTGATTCTCCGTGTTTTACAAGCACGCGATCCAGAACTCCAAATCCACAATTCTGGAACAGATCCAGTGCCCAACGCCTCCGATACGGGATCCAGTACCTGTACATTGTAAAACCCGGTTCATTCTGCTGCTAATGCAGCATTTTCCTCTTACCTGCCTCAGCCCCGGTGATTGGGGGATTATTTGCTTGATTTCTGTACTTCATCCTGAGTTATATTTCGGTGTCAACAAGCTGAATGCTCGGCTGCTAAAAATGACCGATCAATAGAGGCACACGGGTTGTGGAAACCAAATCGATGTGATCTACAGAGTTTTAGTATCAAAATAAATGTCTGACAATTGTATCAGGCCTGAAGATATTTTACTGAGACAGATGTCCAGGGCATCACTCACCTTGATATGCACTTCCCGACTGTCTCGCCACACCACGGAAGCACCTTGAACCTCTGATGATGACATGTGTGAGCACCAGGTCCACACAATCAAGCTGAATCAAGAGGCTCAGACTTTCATGGCAGGTCTTGCTGATTTCTGCAGCCCCTGGTAACAAGGCCTCCCCCACAGTGGAGCAGGAGGACATGCATTGCCAATGCTTGTTAAGGTGCCTGTCACTGGAGGATCACATCCTGTCCTCTTCCTTCCCTGCAGTTCTGCTCACTCTTTATTGAAAGGGTTGAAAATAGTGAATTGTGAGAGTGGGAAATGCATTGAGTGGAGTGAAAACAAAGACAGTGTTTGCGCAGGGTGAGAGTGAGACATGGATTTGAAGGGACAACAGTGAGACTGACTGAGCATTTAGTTTCGAGATGAGGATGTAAGGTAGTGCTGATAAACTGATACGTTGTAAAACTCTATTCATTCAGCATCCAGTAGTTCCCTGTTGTCTGTTTGTCGGTCCTTGTGGCGAGTATGTTCGAACGTTTTTTTCCTGTGGGAAATGGTTTCTGCTTTTCTACAGGGAGGTGGCGAGCTGTTGGTGAATATCTAGTAAGTGGTCAAGATCCATTTTCCCAAGGTTGAAATTTGTCCTGTACTTTGCGATAAGATTTATTAATATCTAAAATAAATAACTGAATAAAATAATTAAGTCGTTAGTTTAAGATCAGAAGTATATCAGGACAGTTGATGTGTGATGACTGCAGTATGTGGGTGCTCATGGATACTGGTGATTCAGAGCAAGTATGTCTGCAGTAAGTATCTGCGGCTTGAGGAGCTTCGGCTCAGAGACATTCAGCTGGAGTTTGCCACTGCAACATATCAGGGAGGGAGAGTTTTACCTGGAAGCTTAGTTTCAGGAGGCGGTCACACGGCTTCAGAAAAAACTTTCCAGTTTGGAAAGTGGTCAGGGACAGGAGGATGTGACGGCTGCTGAGGTAGGTAAGGGAACCCAGAGGACAGGAGTGCAGAAGTGTCAGCTACTGCAATTGTACAACAGTGCTACCAAATAAACCTGCCGGACTTTAACCTGGTGTTGTGAGACTTCTTACTGTATTGTCCAACATGTTTGAGGTTCTTTCAGCTGGTTTGGATGAGAGTGGAGAATAAAGGGTGGATGAGTCATCGAGTTTTACAGCATGGAAATAGGCCCTTCGGCCCAACTTGTCCATGCCGCCCAATTTTTACCACTAAACTAGTCCCAATTGCCCACATTTGGTCCATATCCCTCTACCCATCTTCCTCATGCAACTGTCTAAATGTTTTTTTTAAATGCAAAATTACACCCGCCTCTACTACGGCCTCTGGCAGCTTGCTCCTGACACTCACCACCCTCTGAGTGAAAAGGTTGCCCCTCTGGAAACGTTTGTATCTCAGTGAGATTTGCTCGTGTTATTGGGGAGCGTTTAAACTATATTTTCAGGGGGATAGGAACCAGAGTGCCAGAGCAGATAGTGGAGCAGGGTTAGAAAGACAGGTTAGTTCAAGCAAAATCGCAAATGGAAGGGTAGAGTGTGGTGGAAATAATTTTTTGAGTTGTGTCTATTTCAATGCCAGGAGTATTGTGGGGAAGGCAGATGAGCTGAAGGCGTGGTTAGACACATGGAAATATGACATTATAGCCATTAGTGAAACTTGGCTACAGGAGGGGCAGGACTGGCAGCTCAATGTTCCAGGGTTCCAATGTTTCAGGCGGGATAGAGGCAGAGGGATAAAAGGTTGGGGGGGGGGGGTGGCATTGCTGCTCAGGGAAACTGTTACAGCGGTACTCAGGCAGGATAGATTAGGGAGCTTGTCTACAGAGGCCCTATGGGTGGAGCTGAGAAACAGGAAAGGTATGACCACATTAATGGGCTTGTATTATAGACCACCCAATAGTCAGCGAGAATTGGAGGAGCAAATCAGCGGAGAGATAGCTGACAACTGCAAGAAACACAAAGTTGTGATAGTAGGGGATTTTAATTTTCCACATATAGATTGGGACTCGCATACTGTTCAAGGTTTAGACGGGGTAGAGTTTGTAAAATGTGTTCAGGAGAATTTTCTACATCAGTATATAGAGGTGCCAACTAGAGAGGATGCGATATTGGATCTTCGATTGGGAAATGAGTTAGGGCAGGTGATGGATGTGAGTGTGAGGGAACACTTTGGATCCAGTGATCATAATGCCATTAGTTTCCACCTGATCGTGGATAAGGATAGATCTGGCCCTCGGGTTGAAGTTCTGAACTGGAAAAAGGCCAAATTTGATGACATGAGAAGGGATCTGGGAAGTGTGGATTGGCACAGGCTGTTCTCTGGTAAGGATGTAAATGGAAAGTGGGAGGCCTTCAAAGGAGAAATTTTGAGAGTGCAGTGTTTGTATGTTCCTGTCAGGATTAAAGGCAAAGTAAATCGGAATAAGGAACCTTGGTTCTCGAGGGAGATTGTAACACTGATTAAGAGGAAGAGAGAGTTGTATGAAATGTACAGGCAGCAAGGATCAGATCAGATGCTCGAGGAGTATAAAAAGTGCAAGAAGCTACTTAAGAGGGAAATCAGGAGTGCTAAAAGAAGACATGAGGTTGCTTTGGCAGACAGAGTGAAGGGAAATCCAAAGAGCTTCTATAGGTATGTTCGCAGCAAAAGGATAGTGAGGGATAAAATTGGTCCACTTGAAGACCAGAGTGGTAGACTGTGTATGGAACCAAAAGAGATGGGGGAGATACTAAATGGTTGTTTTGCATCCGTATTTACTGAGGAAACGGGCATGGCGTCTACGGAAATAGGGCAAACTGGTAGGGAGGCCATGGAACCTTTACAGATTAAAGGGGAGGAGGTGCTCGCTGTCTTGAGGCAAATCAGAGTGGATAAATCCCCAGGACCGGACAGGGTATTCCCACGGACCTTGAGGGAAGCTAGTGTTGAACTTGCAGGGGCCCTGACAGACATATTTAAAATGTCAGTATTCACAGGGGAGGTGCCGGATGATTGGAGGGTGGCTCATGTTGTTCCTTTGTTTAAAAAAGGTTCCAAAAGAAATCCGGGAAATTATCGGCCAGTAAGTTTGACGTCGGTGGTGGGCAAGTTATTGGAAGGTGGGATAAGGGATGGGATCTACACATATTTGGATAGACAGGGACTTATTAGGGAGAGTCAACATGGCTTCGTGCGTGGTAGGTCATGTTTGACCAATCTATTAGAGTTTTTCGAGGAGGTGACCAGGAAAGTGGATGAAGGGAAGGCGGTGGATGTTGTCTACCTGGATTTCAGCAAGGCCTTTGACAAGGTCCCTCATGGGAGCTTAGTTAGGAAGGTTCAGTCGCTAGGTATACATGGGGAGGTAGTAAATTGGATTAGACACTGGCTCAATGGAAGAAGCCAGAGAGTGGTTGTGGAGGATTGCTTCTTTGAGTGGAGGCCTGTGACTAGTGGTGTGCTGTCGGGATCGGTGTTTTGGTCCATTGTTGTTTGTCATCTATATCAATGACCTGGATGATAATGTGGTCAATTGGATCAGCAAGTTTGCTGATGATACAAAGATTGGAGGTGTAGTGGACAGTGAGGAAGGTTTTCAAAGCTTGCAGAAGGATTTGGACCAACTAGAAAAATGGGCTGAAAAATGGCAAATGGAATTTAACGCAGACAAGTGTGAGATATTGCACTTTGGAAGGACAAATCAAAGTAGAACGTACAGGGTAAATGGTAGGACTCTGAAGAGTGCAGCTGAACAGAGGGATCTGGGAATACAGGTACAGAATTCCCTAAAAGTGATGTCACAGGTGGATAGGGTCGTAAAGAGTGCCTTTGGTTCATTGGCCTTTATAAATCGGAGTATCGAGTATAAAAGTTGGAGTGTTATGGTAAGGTTATATAAGGCATTGGTGAGGCCGAATTTGGAGTATTGTGTACAGTTCTGGTCAGCTAGTTACAGGAAGGATGTAAATAAGATTGAAAGAGTGCAGAGAAGGTTCACAAGGATGTTGCCGGGACTTGAGAAGCTGAGTTACAGAGATAGATTGAATAGGTTCGGACTTTATTCCCTGGAGCGTCGAAGATTGAGGGGAGATTTGATAGATTTGTATAAGATTTTGATGGGTATAGATAGAGTGAATGCAAGCAGGCTTTTTCCGCTGAGGCTCGGGGAGAAAAAAACAGAGGGCATGGGTTAAGGGTGAAAGGAGAAAAGTCACTTTTAACATTTAAGAACAACTTGGACGGGTTCATGGATGAGAGGGGTGTGGAGGGATATGGTCCAAGTGCAGGTCAGTGGGACTAGGCATAAAATGGTTCGGCACAGACAAGAAGGGCCAAAGGGCCTGTTTCTGAGCTGTAATTTTCTATGGTTCTATGGTTCTATGGTTCCTCTCTCACCTTAAACCTATGCCCTCTAGTTTTAGACTCCCTCACCTTTGGGAAAAGATGTTAACTCTCTCGCTCATCTATGCCTCTCATTATTTTATCAACCTCTGTAAGGTCACCCCTAAACCTGCTGCGTTCCAGGGAAAAGTCCCAGTCTATCCAGACTCTCCTTCTAACTCAAGCCATCAAGCCTCTGTAGCATTCTAATAAATATTTTCTGCACTCTTTCTATTTGAATAATATCCTTTCTCGAATAGGGTGACCAGAACTGTACATGCTATTCCAAGTGTGGCACGGTAGCACAGTGGTTAGCACTGCTGCTTCACAGCTCCAGGGACCTGGGTTCAATTCCCGGCTTGGGTCAGTGTCTGTGTGGAGTTTGCACATTCTCCTCGTGTCTGTGTGGGTTTCCTCTGGGTGCTCCGGTTTCCTCCCACAGTCCAAAGATGTGCGGGTTAGGTTGATTGGCCATGCTAAAATTGCCCCTTAGTGTCCTGGGATGCGTAGTTTAGAAGGATTAGCGGGTAAAATATGTAGGGATATGGGGCTAGGGCCTGAGTGGGATTGTGGTCGGTGCAGACTCGATGGACCGAATGGGCTCTTTCTGTACTGTAGGGTTTCTATGTTTCTATGTTTAATGTTTTGTACAATTGCAACAAGACGTCCCAAATCCAGTATTCAATGTTCTGGCCAATAAAACCAAGCATGCGGAATGCCATCAAAGAACAGTACAGCACAGAAAACAGGCCCTTCGGCCCTCCAAGCCTATGCCACTCCTTGGTCCAACTAGACCAATCGTTTGTATCCCTCCATTCCCAGGCTGCTCATGTGACTATCCAGGTAAGTCTTAAACGATGTCAGTGTGCCTGCCTCCACCACCCTACTTGACAGCGCATTCCAGGCCCCCACCACCCTCTGTGTAAAAAACGTCCCTCTAATACCTGAGTTATACTTCACCCCTCTCACCTTGAGCCGGTGACCCCTTGTGATCGTCACTTCTGATCTGGGAAAAACCTTCCTCACGACCTTATCCACCTGTAACTCCACTTTCAAGGAGTTATGAACGTGTACCTCTCCCAAATGCCCTACCATTAACTGAATAAGTCCTACCGTGGTTCAATCTACCAAAATGAATCACCTCCCATTTATCTAAATTAATCTCCATCTGCCATTCGTCAGCCCACTGGCCCAATTGATCAAGTTCTCGTTGCAATCTGAGATAACCTTCTTCACTGTCCACTATGCCACCAATCTTGGTATCATCTGCAAACTTGCTAACCATCCCTCCTAAATTCTCATCCAACTCATTAATATAAATAACAAATAACACTGATCCCTCAGGCACTCCGCTGGTCACAGGCCTCCAGTTTGAAAAATAACCCTCTACAACCCTCTGGCTTCTGTCATCAAGCCAATTTTGTACCCATTTAGTTACCTCATCCTGGATCCCGTAGGTTTTAACCTTAGGCAACAACCTACCACGTGGTACATTGTCAACGTCTTTTACTAAAGTCTATAGACAACATCAACTGCACTGCCCTCATCTACCTTCCTGGTTTCCCCTTCAAAAAATTCAACCAAATTTGTGAGACACGAGTTTCCACTCACAAATCCATGCTGATTGTCCCTAATCAGTCCTTGCGCCTCTAAACGCCTGTACATCCTTTCTCTCAAAATACCTTCCAACACCTTACCCACCACAGATGTGAGGCTCGCTGGCCTGTAGTTACCAGGTTTTCCCCAACAGCCCTTTTTAAACAAAGGCAAACCAGTTGCCACCCTCTAACCTTCAGGCACCTCACCTGGGACAATCGATTATTCAAATATCTCTGTTAGGGGACCCGCAATTTCCTCCCTACCCTCCCACAATATCCTGGGATACACTTCGTCAGGTCCCGGGGATTTATCTACCTTGATGCGCTTTAAGACTTGCAGCACCTTCTTCTCCGTTATAGGTACACTCCTCAAGACATCACTATTTATTTCCCCAAGTTCCCGAACATCCATGCTTTTCTCAGTTAACCAGAGCTCTATGCTCTGAAATTAGCAAAATGCTGTTAAACGTTGAAGTATATTTATTACTCACAGGTAGGCTTACATTGACACTGCAATGAAGTTACTGTGAAAATCCCCTGGTCGCCACACTTTGGCGCCTGTTTGTGTACTTTGAGGGAGAATTTGGCATGGCCAATGCGCCTAACCAGCTCGTCTTTGGATATTAAGGGACAATCTAGCATGGACAATCCACCTGACGGAAACATTTTTGGATTGTGAAGAAGCCGGTGCATCCGGAGGAAACCCACGCAGACACGGGGAGAACGTGCGAACAGACAGTGACCCGAGGCCAGAATTGAACTCGGGTCCCTGGCGCTGTGAGGCAGCAGTGCTAACCACTTTGCCACTGTGTCATGCCATGCTGTGAATGTGTGTGAGGGTGGGGAAGAGGACGGTGCGGGGCAACATCTGATTAACCTTCAGAAGAATGATAAAGCAGCTCCAATTAGATGGGACACATTTTGTACACTTCCTGTATGAAATCAAAGAGCTGCAGAAAGCCGATGTTAGATTTGCTTTCGAATTCATGATTGTTATTTGTGCTCACAAGTTAAAGTTCATCACCCCTACCACAGCTCTCCCTCCCAACGCCCACCACAAGGAAGAATGATTCCTCAAGCGAGGGGAAACAGCAGGTGAATCAAGTTCACAGAATCACAGAATCACAGAATACCACAGAGCAGAAGAGGCCCTGCAGCCCATCGAGTCTGCACCGACGCATGAACTGCCCTGACCTGCCCACCCAATCCCACTTGCCAGCAGTCCCATAGCCCTGAATGTTATGACGCACCAAATTCTCATCCAGGTACTTTTTAAAGGATGTGAGGCATCCCACCTCCACCACCCTCCCACGCAGCGCATTCCTGACCATCAAAACCATTTGAGTAAAAACGTTTTTCGTCAAATCCCCCTGAAACCTCCCACCCTTCATTTTTAACTTGTGTCCCCTTGTAACTGACCCTTCAAATAACAGGAACAGCTGCTCCCTCTCCACCCTGTCCACATCCCTCATCATCTTCAACACCTCAATCGGGTCGCCCCTCAGTCTTCGCTGCTACAATGAAAACAACGCAAGCCTATCCAACCTCTCCTCCTACCTTAAATGTTCCACCGCAGGCAGTATCCTGGTGAATCTCCTCTGCACCCCCCACAGTGCAGTCACATCCTTCCTATAATGTGGTGACCAGAACTGCACACAGTACTCCAGCCGTGGCCTCGCCAACGCTCATCCCTCTAATACAACTCCATCATGACCTCTCTGCTTTTGTAATCTATACCTCGACTGACAAAGTTGAACAGTAATATTCCAGCAAAGACGAATCACTGGCAACCCCTCATCACACCTCAGTAGCTATAGAAGCTGGTCGGGTCTGTGGTCCCATGAGCTGTCACTCTGGTCAGGAGGGAACCACTGCCGTTCCATCAGCCCAGGTGTTCTGCTCCGGGGAGCAACTTCACTCTCTCCAAAGTTAGGAGGTGATGGGAGGGAGCCTCCTCATAGCAGACGTCATGTATACTCTTTTTTGGGTGGAGCGCTGTCACAGTGGACAGCGCTGCTGCCTCAACAACAAGGGACCCGGGTTCGGTTCCCGGCTTGGGCCACTGCCTGTGCAGAGTCTGCAGGTTCTCCCCATGTCTGCGTGGGTTTCCTCCGGTTTCCTTCCACAGTCTGAAAGACGTGCTGGTTAGTTGCATTGGCCATGCGAAATTCTCCCTCAGTGTACCCGAACAGGAGCCGGAGTGTGGCGACTAGGGGATTTTCACAGTAACTTCATTGTAGTGTTAATGTAAGCCCACTTGTGTCATGAATAAATCCATTTTAATCTGTTGCAATCACCTACCAGGAACTCCAATGGCAGCGAGAATAGGATAGTAACTGGCTCCAGCTTGACCGATAGTGGATCGGTGTGTTTTCTGAGAGAAGCGATGGTGTCATAGAGTCAGAGAGGTTTACAGCGTGGAAACAGGCCCTTCGGCCCAACTTGTCCTTGCCGTCCTTTTTTTTTAAAACCCCTAAGCTAATCCCAATTGCCCGGATGTGCCCTGTAGCCCTCTATACCCATTATACACATGTAACTATCTAAATGCGTTTCAAAAGATAAAATTGTACCCGCCTCTATTACTACCTCTTGCAGCTTGTTCCAAACACTCACCACCCTCTGTGTGAAAGATTTGCCCCTTTGGACACTTTTGTATCTCTCCCCTCTCACCTTAAAACTATGCCGTCTAGTTTTAGACTCCCCTACCTTTGGGAAAAGATATTGACTATCTAGCTGATCTGTGCCCCTCATTATTTGATAGACCTCTATAAGATCACCCCTCAAACTCCTACGCTCCAGGGGAAAAAGTCCCAGTCTGTTCAGCCTCTCCTTATAACTCAATCCATCAAGTCCCAGTAGCAACCCAGTAAATCTTTTCTGCACTCTTTCTAGTTTAATAATATCCTTTCTATAATAAGATGACCAGAATTGCACACAGTATTCCACGTGTGGCCTTACCAATGTCTTATACAACTTCAACAAGACGTTCCAACTACTATATTCAATGTTCTGACCGATAAAGCCAAGCATGTCGAATGCCTTCTTCACCACTGTGTCCACCTATGACTCCACTTTCAAGGAGCGATGAACCTGTACCCCTAGATCTCTTTGTTCTGTAACTCTCCCCAACACCCTACCATTAACTGAGTAAGTCCTGCCCTGGTTCAATCTACCAAAATGCATCACCTCGCATTTATTTAAATTAAACTCCATCTGCCATTCGTCCGCCCACTGGCCAGTTGATCAAGATCCCGTTGCAATTGGAGATATCTTGCTTCACTGTCCAGTATGCCACCAATCTTGGTGTCATCTGCAAACTTACTAGCCATGCCCCCTATATTCTCATCCAAATCGTTTATGTAAATGACAATAACAGTGGACCCAGCACTGATCCCTGAGGCACACCACTGGTCACAGGCCTCCAGTTTGAAAAACAACTCTCTACAACCACCCTCTGGCTTCTGTCTGCCCGTGGCATAAACCATGGCCATTTACTGAGGTCTCACACTGAAGGTCTTCTCTTAAATACACAGCAGAAACACTCCTGAGACTCGGCAGAACAACCTATTAGAGTAATCAATTACAGGTGAGAAAACAAACAACACACTGCAATGCTGGTGCTGAGAAGGAGCAATGATTGGATTTGATTTGATTTATTATTGTCACATGTATTAGTATACAGTGAAAAACATTGTTTCTTGCAAGCTATACACACAAAGCATACCCTTCAAAAAGGAGAGGATGCAGAATGTCGTGTTACCATCATAGCTAGAGAAATATCAACTTAATATAATAATAAGGTATTACATTATATATATATATATATATATATTATATATGGTTACCTAATTAATATAAGATGGGTCCATTCAAAAGTCTGATGGCAGCAGGGAAGAAGCTGCTCTCGCATCCGTCGGTACATGGCCTTAGACTTTTGTCTCTTTTCCCCGATGGAAGTAGGTGGAAGAGAGAATATCCGGGGTGCGTGGGGTCCTTGATTATACCGGCTGCTTTTCCCGACGCAGCAGGAAGTGTAGACAGAGTCAATGGGTGGGAGGCTGGTTTGAGTGATGGATTCGGCATTGTTCACAACCCTTTATAGTTTCCTGCAGCCTTGGGCAGAGCAGGAACTGTGATACAACCGGAAAAAATGCTTTCTATGATGCATCTGTAAAAGTTGTTGGGAGTCGTAGTGGACATGCCAAATTTCCCTAGCCTCCTGAGGAAGTACAAGCGTTGGTGGGTTTTCTTAACTGTAGCGAATGTGTGGAGGGATCGGGACAGGTTGTTGGTGATCTGGACACCTAGAAACCTGAAGCTCTCGATCATTTCCGCTTCATTCCCAATTTTCAATGAAAATTGTGTTTCATTGTGATGAGAAATTCAGATTAGAAATAAGTTTCATGTTTTTCATTACGGTCTGTTTAATTACATTAAAGAGACGATATAATGGTAATCTATTGAGACTATCCGTGGGGTGAATTATAGGCTAAATTTTCCCTTCGTGTCCAGAATGTGTACATTAGAGGAGTTCGTGGGTTTAATATGTGGGGTTATGGGGATAGGGCCTGGGTGGGGTTGTTGTTGGTGCAGACTCGATGGGCCAAATGGCCTCTTTTGCACTGTTGGGTTTCTATGATACAATTTATGATGAGTCTGTACTGACCACAATCCCACCCAGGCCCTATTTCCGTAACCCCACGCATTCACCCTGATAGTCTCCCTGACAATAACGGGCAATTTTTAGCACAGCCAATGCACCCAAACTGCACATCTTTGGACTGTGGGAGGAAAGTGGAGCACCTGGAGGAAACCCATGAAGACACGGAGAGAATATTCCGAATCCACACTTGGAGTGACCCAAGGTCGGATTCGAACCAGGATCCCTGGCGCTGTGAGGGAGCACTAACCCCATGGTGCAAAGCTCAATCCAGGTGCCTTTCTGACAAAGAATGCAGTTGTGTTCTGTACATCCGGCTTCCATGAATTATCGAGTCAGATGTTACTTGTTCCATGCCCTCTGATGAAAGCAATAACAGCAACATCAGCACGAGGGGTGCTGAGGGAAGCCCTGTTGCCAATCTGTGCAGCAGAGTATGATGCCCCAGCTTAGTCACTGGACTGTTTCGTTTTCAGTAAAAGATGTACAATTTTTAGTAAAGCTCATATTTCATTTCATTATAAATGTAGTCCTGGTACGAGATGGTGACTGTGCCAAGGCTGCATTTCCTGCCCACAAGTTACTGTTTAGCATGAGGTGCTTGGATTTCCTTTTGAATGTGTGGCCCCTTTGAGAATGTGACTGATACAATGGTGTAAGACAGGCATTCTCTGCTTTTCACACAGCGCTGATCAAGTTTCTAAAGCTTATTTATTCATGTAACAAGTAGGCTCACATTAACAGTGCAATGACGTTGCTGTGAAAATCTCCCAGTTGCCACACTCCGGCGCCTGTTCGGGTACACTGAGGGAGGATTTAGCATGATCAATGCAACTAAACAGCATGTCTTCTGATCTGTGGGAGGAAACCGGAGCACCCGGAGGAAACCCATGCAGACACGGGGAGAACGTGCAGACTCCACACAGGCAGTGACCCAAACCGGGGATCAAACCCGGGTCTCTGGCGCTGTGAGGCAGCAGTGCTAACCATTGTGCCACCATGCCACCCATACATACAAAGAACAAAGGAAAGTACAGCACCGGAACAGGCCCTTCGGCCCTCGAGGTCCCTACCCCCCCCCCCCCCATGACTGTATCCAGCAATCCAAACAGAAGGATGATGCTCTGGAACGTCCACATTATGGTAAATTCTCAACCTCAGCGTCTCCTGTATTGTGAATTCTCGCTTTATAAACAAGTGTGCTGCTCCCAACTGGTTCTCTGGCTCTTGGCTTCATGCGGAGCTTGTGACCTGGCAGAGGAATGAGCCAAGGTGACGATACTCTTGGCGAGGATGAAGAAAGGGTTGTTGCAATGTATAGGAGAGACGTAAAGGATGGGGGAGCTGGCGCGAGATGGACTGAGGAATGATGTATTTTTCGGGGACTTGCCTTAATATTCAAGGAACTAACCAGCAGTTTGCTGAACATTTCAACATTTACATGTCAACTGAACAGGAGAACGCTGCGTGGGAATGAAAGCAAATGGAGTCAGTAAATGAATACAAAAACATAAAATGCTGGGAGATCTCAGCAGGTCTGACAGTATCTGTGGAGAGAGAATAGAGCCAATGTTTCACGTCTGTGTGACCCTTCCTCAGGGTCCATTCGTGAGACCATTTTGATGATAATGTAAGCAAAGTTGTCAGTAAAGGAGACTACATCCTGAGGGTGTCATCCAAGGTAGTCAATAATCAACAAAGAACAAGGGAAAGTACAGCACAGGAACAGGCCCTTCGGCCCTCCAAACCTATGCCAATCATGATGCCCTAACTAAACTACAAAAAACAACTTCTGCCCTTACCCGGGACTGTCAGGGATGAGGACCTTACTATTACTAAAGAGGTAGGCTAATGGAACTAAAGGTAGGCAAGTCTCCTGGTCCGGATGGAATGCATCCCAGCGTACAAAAAGAAACAACAGAAGTAATAGCAAATTCATTAGTTGTAATTTTTCAAAATTCACTGGACTCTGGGGAGGTGCCAGCTGATTGGAAAACAGCGAATGTAACGCCACTGTTTAAAAAAGGAGGTAGACAAAAGGCAGGTAACTCCAGGCCGGTTAGCTTAACATCCGTAGTTGGGAAAATGCTGGAATCTATCATTAAGGAAGAAATAACAGGACACCTGGAAAAGAATGGTTCAATCAAGCAGACGCAGCATGGATTCTTGAAGGGAAAGCCATGTTTGACTAATTTACTGGAATTTTTTGAGGATGCGACGAGCGCAGTTGACAGAGGGGAACCGGTGGATGTTGTGTAAATAGATTTCCAGAAGGCATTCGATCAGGTGCCTCACAAAAGGTTGCTGCATAAGATAAAGGTACACGGAGTTGAGGATTAAGTGTTAGCGTGGATTGAGGATTGGCTATCTCACAGAAAGCAGAGAGTCGGAATAAATGGGTGCTTTTCCGGTTGGCAATCAATGAGTAGTGGCGTGCCGCAGGGATTGGTGCTGGGGCCTCAACGATTTACCATATACATCGACGATCTGGAGGAGGGGAGCGAGTGTAGGGTAACAAAGTTTGCGGATGACACAAAGATGAGTGGGAAAGCAAATCGCGTGGAGGACAAAAAGAGTCTGCAGAGAGATTTGGATCAGCTAAGTCAGTGGGCAAGGATCTGGCAGATGGAGTATAACGTTGGTAAGTGTGAGGCTATCCACTTTGGAAGGAATAATAGTAAAATGGACTCTTATTTCAACGGTGAAGAATTACAACATGCTACTGTGCAGAGGGACCCGGGGGTCCTTGTGCATGAATCACAAAAACTCAGTTTGCAGGTACAGCAGGTGATCAAGAAAGCAAATGGAATGTTGGCCTTTATCGTGAGAGGGATGGAGTATAAAAGCAGGGAGGTCATGCTGCAACTGTACAGGGTACTGGAGAGGCCGCACCTAGAGTACTGTGTCCAGTTTTGGTCCCCTTATTTAAGAAAGGATATATTAGCTTTGGAGGGGGGACAGAGAAGGTTCACCAGGTCGATTCCGGAGATGAGGGGGTCAGCTTATGAGGAGAGATTGAGTAGACTGGGCCTGTACTCATTGGAGTTTAGAAGCTTGAAGGGAGATCTTTTAGATACATATATGACAACGAAGGGGCTAGACAGGGTAGAAGAAGCGAGGTTATTTCCACTTCCAATGTAAACAAGAACTAGGGGGCATAGCCTCAAAAGATGGGGGAGTCAATTTAGAACAGAGTTGAGGAGGAACTTCTTCTCCCAGAGCGGAATGAATCTTTGGAATTCTCTGCCCAATGAAGCAGTCGTGGCTACCTCCTTAAATGTGTTTAAGTCACAGATAGATAGATTTTTAACCATTATGGGAATTAAGGGTTATGGGGAGCGGGCGGGTAAGTGGAACTGAACCCACTATCAGATCAGCCATGATCTTATTGAATGGCGGAGCAGGCTTGAGGGGCTGGATGGCCTACTCCTGCTCCTATTTCTTATGTTCTTATGTTCTAACATTACAGTCTATTGTTGTCAGATTCTGATCCAGTATTGTAACATCCCGTTCTATTATTCCCAGATCCTGATACGGTATTGGAACATTCCAGTCTATCGTTCTCAGATTCTGATACATTATGGGAACATTACAGTCTATTGTTCTCAGTTTCTGATCCTGTATTGGAACATTACAGTGTATTGTTCTCAGATTCTGCTGCAGTATTGGAACATCCCGGTCCATTGTTCTCAGATTCTGATCCAGTATTAGAACATTACAGTCTATTGTTCTCAGATTCTGAACCATTACAGGAAAACTGCAGTCTATTTTTCTCAGATTCTGAACCTGGATTGGAACATTACAGTCTATTGTTCTCAGAGTCCGATCCAATATTCGAACATTGCAGTCTGTTGTTCTCAGATTCTGATCCAGTATTGGGACATTACAATCTATTGTTCTCAGAATCTGATCCAGTATTGGAACATCCCGGTCTATTGTACCCAGATTCTGATGCCGCATTGGAAATTGACAGTGTATTGATCTCTGATTCTGATCCAGTATTGGAACATTGCAGCCTATCATGCTCTGGTTCTGAGCCAGTAGTAGAACATCCAGGACCACTGTTTCCAGATTCTGCTCCATTATTGGAACTTTTCATTCCATTGTTCTCAGATTCTGACCCACTATTGGAAAATTGCAGTCTGTTTTTCTCCGGTTTTGAACCAATATTGGGATATTCCAGTCTATTGTTCTCAGATTCTGATCCATTACAAGAAATTTGCAGTCTATCTTTCTCAGATTCTGAACCAGGATTGTAACATTACAGCCTATTGTTCCCACAGTCCGATCCATTATTCGAACATTCCAGTCTGTTGGTCTCAGATTGTGGTCCAGTATTCGAACATTGCAGTCTATTGTTCTCAAATTATGATCTTTTAGTGCAACATGACAGTCTATTGATCTCAGATTCTGATCCAATATTGGAACATTAATGTCCATTGTTCTCGGATTATGATCCTTTATTGGAACATTACAGTCCATTGTTCTCAGATTCTGATCAATTATTGAAACATTACCATCTTTTGATCTCAGATTCTGATCCCGTATTGGAACTTTAGAGTACTGTTCTCAGATTATGATCCTTTATTGAAACGTTACAGTCCATTGTTCTCAGATTCTGATCTATTATTGAAACATTACCGTCCTTTGTTCTCAGATTCTGATCCAGCATTGGGACATTACAATCTATTGTTCGCATATCCTGATCCGGTATTGGAACATTGCAGTGCATTGTTCTCAGATTATGATCCAGTCTTGGAACATTTCAGTCTATTGTTCTCAGATTCTGGTCCAGTATTATTAAATCCATGTCTATCGTTCCCAGATTCTGATCCAGTATTGAAACATTGCAGTCTCTTGTTCTCAGATTTTGATCAAGTTTTGAAACATTGCCGTCTATTGATCTGAGATTGTGATTCATTATTGGAAAGACAGTAGAACAGCAATGGCAGGAGTTTCTGGGAGTAATTGAGGACACAGTGCAGAGGTTCATCCCAAACAAAAGAAAGGTTATCAGAGGGGGAATTAGGCAGCCATGGCTGACAAAGGAAGTCAGGGAATGCATCAAGGTAAAAGAGAGAGCCTATAATGTGGCAAAGAGTAGTGGGAAGTCAGAAGATTGGGAAGGCTATAAAAACAAACAGAGGATAACAAAGAGAGAAATAAGGAAGGAGAGGATCAAATATGAAGGTAGGCTCGCCAGTAACATTAGGAATGATAGTAAAAGTTTCTTTAAATACATTAAAAAACAAACGGGAGGCAAAAGTAGACATGGGCCGCTCCAAAATGCCGCTGGTAATCTAGTGATGGGAGACAAGGAAATAGCTGAGGAACTTAATAAGTATTTTGCGTCAGTCTTCACAGTAGAAGACATGAGTAATATCCCAACAATTCA